>NW_007731678.1:39874-54075 GCF_000696425.1 Galeopterus variegatus
GGAAAAAAAAAAAAAAAAAAAAAAAAAAAAAAAAAAAAAAAACTATCACAGACATGTATAAGAATATCTGTTTTGAAAAATACAATATTCTACTGCTACTTGACCGCATTTAGTTTATGTAGTTCCCAAGATGGAAGCAGGAAGAAGACAATGTAAAAGCCTCATTTGTAATAAGCCTGGCATTGAAAAAACAAACAAACACGGAATTGAGAAATGAACCATTGAAAAATTATGTTTCTATCAAAAATACAGATAATGATATTTAATTGGAAAAAGCTTTTATTAATGACTATAGAGCCCCTAGCTCCCACACAAATTATTTTGTTTCATTTTGAATCCTCCAGTTACTATTGACTTAAAAAATTAAAAGATTGCTCTATATTTTTATGTATAAATAATACATATGTAACCTGTGTCGCACTAAGAAAAACAGAATCCTTGAATAAAGCAGCCTTTCACATTTCTCAAAGACTGTCCACATTTTCTGCGGTACAGCCCCTGTACTCACTACTGTAGTAAACTGAACTCACATAGCTAGAGTGCTGAAAAAACTGCTCCAAATTCACTGCACTACATACTAACCCTCTCCTTGATCTTCTTCAGCTCCCCAAATACACATAAACATATCTGCTAATAGGTTTCAGGAAAAAAAATTCCTGTTTATCCCCTAGTTCCCTAAGGTGTATAAGCAAGCTAAGTGACTCTAAAAATGATCTGGGATTATATACACATGTGAATCTTGGGGATAGTAAAGTTTTTCAAAATCATTATTGTGTAACAGTTTATTGTACCTAAGTTTTCCACTATATGCATTCGCTTGTTTGTCACCAGTTCTATCCATCAATACCCCAACATCTGAAATTAAGAGAACATAGAGACTTGCAAAATAATCCCCCAGAGTTGTGCTACATGTATAATTGCTTCTTGAAATAAAAAGGTGGAGTTGATTGTCAGCACATAGGGTATAATGTGGCTTTAAGCTCTGTGGCCTGATTTCTACTAGACTACCATATTCATTTTCATTTGTAAAACCTTCATTTATCAGCATATAGTAGAAGAAATTGTGCTCAGTTTTATATTGTATATACATTTGCCACATTCTTTTTGCTTGTTCTTGACAGTGCTTTTCATCCTTTGGAATTAAATTTGAAGAGAATCTTTATCCCCATCATTTCTCTAACAAGGGACACTTTAAATAGACTTTGGTTACTGGTGAAACTGTAAGCATTGACCTCTGAATGTCCTAAAGGAAAAAGCTCTCATCCATTGCCAGAAAAGGTCTCTCAGGGATATTCCTACTTGTATTTGGCTGAATTTCTAAGGTTGAGAATCTTTGCACACCACAGAGAAGGTTATTCCTCCTGGTATAATCATCCTATCAAACAGTCATTTATCCTGAACAATGCTGTGCTGCTGCCTACATTTAGTCTCACAGTGAGAATGAAGTCATTTCTCATGAAATCCCTTAACAGATATCTCTGCAACTCATTATTTTTTATTGTAAATAAGATGCTAGGCAGCAATAAAACATGATAAAATGTAAAATGCATTAATGCTTTTGTTAAATCTCAAGATGGTGTTGTACCTTAAACCATGCATTTCACAAAAGATTTTTTCCATTTAAACAGACAGCAAAAGGATTTTATTTAATAATTATACTTTCATGGATAAGTAAAATAAATGACAAAGAAAGGATTAAGAAAATGGGGATTTTCAAAATTAGGTGTATGGCCTAATGGATGTGTCTGGTCCAATGTGCTACCATAAGGAGAGCAGAAGGGAAAGAATTATTTCCTAAGTTCCCAGTTTAGTAAGGAATCAAACCTGGTATTCAAACACAATATTTGGAAGAGAAAAAAAAAAAAAAAAACATCAAGAAAAGGAAACTCATCAAGTGTAAAGAAAAAGGGATTTTTTATCATTAGAATATCAACACATATTTGAATAAATTCAATGCCTTTGTTTCAAAATTATCTTACAATATGCAAAGGGTCAATCAATTCCCCTGTTCACTTAGCAAAATGTTTAAGCTCAGTCACAAATTTGTGTAAAAGGGTCTGAGATATTTAAAAGTTGTGTTTATCCTTTGACCAGATTTGGACAAAACTGCAGAAAAGATCAATTTTTCATTGAATTCTTCACTCAACTTTTCCTTCCCATGTCCTCTATCACATCATCTAAAACAGTACCCCTCATGTGTCCACTAGGCCTTAATATTCTCTTTCCCTCTAGTAATAAAAATGAAAGCATACAAATATGCACAGTTCAATATCTCAATATTTGAATCCTCAAGTTATTTCCTCATTTACCTATCATGAATGCTATGGAAGAAATTGGCAGTTTCTGCTGTGTTTTCCATTCTTTCAATCCTCTGCTGCAGGTAAGTATATCCATGTGACTGATTACTATCCAGAAATGGCAGTGCAAGTGCCATGTGTCACATCAGGGCATGGACCATCAAACCATTTGATTTCTTCTCCAAAATGCTCCTAATGACCTTGGAGGCCACATATTAATAAGAACAGATGACATCAGTCTGTATTCCTGAACGTGCTTGAGCACCGTTTCTGCTTTTCTGAATGATCTATCTTTGGACAGTTTCACAGCAAATCATAACATTCTATTCCATTTTGTTTGATCCATTTGCTTGTCTATCTGTTTCAGTAGATTATGTCACTTTATCTGAAACAAAATCCCTTACAGATCATATATATATGGTAGAACTTCAGACATCCACACCTCTAGGTGGTAGACAGAGGAAAATTTGCCTAACAATACATCCTAGATATCTGTTCATATTGGTATAAAAGTTATTTCATTGTTTTAAAGGCCTACATAAGATTTTATTTGCGATATTTTAATTCACAAGTTTCCTGTTAATATGACATAACATATTTCATTCTGTTATATATTTAACTGTATTCAATACTTATTTCAAGTCCTTTTATATCATAATTTTTTATCTCTGATTTATTTTAATTTATATTAGATGGCTGATATAATAAAAATGACTCATCATTTTTTTGTTTTTTAAAACTCCTAAAATGCTACCATTTTCAAGTACTTTATGTGTTCATGACTTTCTGTTTTCTTTATGCTTAAATGAGAACGTGGCTAGGTAAAAGAAAAAAAAAAGAAATTCTTAGTTCATGCTCATTTTTCCTTAAGATCTGTAATCTTTTCCTCAGTAAACTGTTCAATATTGCAGTATATAGTACAGGACAAACCATGTATTTTTTCTAGTTTTTATATCTTTCCTTTGCCTAAATACGCATTTATCTTGGTAATACCTCAAAGCAAAGATCTCCCAAATTTTTATGGGATACATACATTTCTACTCAAGTACTTTGATAACTATACAAAGATATCAGTTAATATTTACAGAATTTTACCAATTCCTTTTGAAACAAATATTCCACTTGATCTGGAGATTTGGGTTTTTATCTGATGGCAATGTTACTTTTTTTTGTTTGTATTTAATATTTTTCAGTTGCATCAATTATGCATGTATTATAATACCTTTGCCTAACTTCTTTATTACCATCTCTTGGGTAACATTTGCTTATTGATTTATTTAAATTTTATCTACTGAAAATTGGATGATTTTTCAAACTTGACATTCCTTTACCTAATTCACTTTTCAGGTGTATTCTTTTTAATTATTGCTTCTAATTTGTTTCACCTTTTTTGCCTTAATTTAAACCTAGGGTATCTTTCACTGAAAGTGGAAACTTATTTATCAATATAAAGTAATAAATAAGTTTTCATATTTTTTCTGCTTGGTAATCAAATATTTTTCATTGGCTTTATTTATTTTTTTTACTAGTCATACTCCCTACTCTTATAGTAGAGAGTATTATTTGGTTCCTTTATTATATAAAAGTTCCATGCATATTATTTTTACTATTTACCGACTTTTTATTCATTATATTTATCTTCTCTACTAACGTATCCATGAGTGGATTTTATGATGTGCCTGCCTTATTATTAATAATATTTGAGTAAGCAAAGTCTATCAAGAGCAGTAATTTACCTAAAGATAATATGATAAAAGAAATGAAAGGTAATCAGAGAACTTCAGAAGACACTTTTTACATATGAATTAAAATATACTTATAAAGTAAAAGAGCCAGTCCTGAAGATCTCTGTTTTTATAAAACTTGCTGAAGTCTACATATATGACACAAATGGTTCTGTTGAAATGAAAAGTTTAAAACCATTCCAGAAAGTCAAGCTTACTGTTCTATAAAATGTTTAGAATAATTCCAAGATAAAAAAACTAATAAAATAGCAAACTGTATAGGTAATTTTTGTTCTTGGATAAATTAATTCAAACAACATAAAGCATGATTTATAAATACATGTTAAGATTTTTAAACTTATAGAGTGAAAGGAGCTGTTTAAATTCTCTAATTGCTTGGTATTACAATGGCTCAACATTTTGTAAAGTCCATCTCATTTTGTTCTGTATCATTTGCTTCATAATCAATGATTGGGTTTGAATGACTCTACTTTTCCCATGGTGTTATTGGAATTGGCACCTTCATTATAACTATGTTATTACATGTATATTCTTTAAGCCCCCTTATAATTTCTACATTCAAACCTAGTAACTTAGTAGCACTTAAACAGTTGTATTTGCAACCTGTATTCCACTGAGACATGTATGTCTTGAAGCCAGATTTTTTAGAGCTTAATCAATTGAATCATATACCTTTCAGAAGTGAATTTGGACACCACAGCAAAATTTCCACTAAAATATTAATATGTGTCTTGTCCGTTTTATTAATATATTATGGAATTAATTAGAAATACATTTTCAATTCCCTTAACTTGGCTTTATGCAGTTTATAAGTGATTTCACAGTTTCCAGATAATTAATTCTGCTACTATTCTTTGATCTTTAATCAACATTTCATATTCCTCTGTTTATATCTAATGTCACCCTGCAGCTTTTAAATTTACTCTATTCCCACTTTATTTTCAAGGCCTAAAAGCAAAGCTTAATTTTCTAGGTGGAATGACAGGAAAAAAACACCTGTGCCTCTATCTCAATAGAAAAAAGAAAAAAAGAAAGAAAGAAAGAATAATAATAAACTAAATAAATATAAAAATAAAATAATTTAATAGAAAATACAAACAATAAAAATAGAAAAAAACCTTCTGTGTCTACCAAGTCCTTGAAATTTCATTCATTGCGCTTACTCAAGTTTTCTAAACTTTAACATATACGTACTATGAACTTATACAATTTATAAATTATAAAAATTTAAGATATTGAGATAATAAATATACTGATGGCCCCTTAGTATATAAAATATGTCAAAAAAGCTGTAAGGTCTAAAACTTATTAGAAATTTTAGGCAGAATTTTACCACAAAAGAAAAGAGCCATAAAGTACTCATAATGTCCCTCCATCCCTACAATTAATGTTGTATTGTGGTTTTGATTTTCAATAATGAAAAAATCAGATAACTGAATGTAAGGTAGAAGCTGATTCTGTTGATCAAGATCACGCATTCTTTAAAGGAACACACACACAAAAATTACATGAATTGAGAGTTTTCTTAAAAAGTAGATGATTTTGCCCTTATTGGTAGAAAATACAGTATGTCAGAGCCATAAATGTAAATTTTATTTCAAATTTAGGTGTGGAAAAATTTTACTTGCAAAGTGTTTTACTAAATGGTAAACAAAAAATGAGTCTTAGAGTTGAAAAGTCACTCATCTTTAAAATTAGGCAAACACATTACCTAACTCACAGGATAATAAATTATAGCATACAAACAGCCTAGCTATGAGATTCCTCTAATTGGAGACAATGCTGAAATACACAGACTTGGATTGAAAAAGTTTGGAGTTAAATACAACCAATATACTTATCATGATATTATCTAAAAATCACTTTGCTTGAAAAAGAAGTTTATTTATAAAATGAGTAGAACTATAACATGTAATAGAGTGATCAAAATAGAGAAATAAAAGTAATGATTTATCAAAATTACAATTGCCCAGACTTACCAGAGCACCTTATATAAATTTCATTTGTTTTTACCAATTTATTTTGTAGACACAATATTTGTCTTCCTATTTCTCTCTGTACCATAAACTTATTTAAAACATGGGAAGAAGACCTGAATAAATATTTCTCAAATGAAGACAGACAAATGGCCAACAGATATAAAAAAATTTTCGACATCACAAAGCATCAAGGAAATGCACATCAAAACTAGAATGTGATATTACTTTACACCAGTATGAATGTCTACCATCAAAAAATCAAAAATAAGTTTTGGCAAGAATGTGACAAAAAGGGAATACTCACACACCATGGGTGGGAATGTAAATTAGTACAGCCATTATGGAAAACAGTATAAAGGTTCCTCAAAAAATTAAAAATAGGACTACCACATGATCCAGCAACCCCACTAGTGGGTATATATCCAAAGAAAACGAAAATCAATAAGCCGAAGAGATATCTGCACTCCTATGTTGATAGCAGCACTATAGACAATAGCCAAGATGTGGAATCAACCTAAACATCCATCAACAAATGAATGGATGAAGAACATGTGGTATACATACACAATGGAGTACTATTCAGCAACAAAAAGGATAAAATCTTGTCATTTGCAGCAACATAGGTGAACCTAGGGGACATTATGTTAACTGAAATAAGCCAGGAACAAAAAGAAAAATTCCATATGATCTCACTCATATGTGGAATCTGAAAAACTGTTTTGATAGAAGTAGAAAGTAGACTGGCGGTTACCAGAGGTTGTGGAGGGTAGGGTATGGGGGATGATGGTGAGAGACCAGTCAATAATGGATACAAAGCCACAGTTAGACAGGAAGAATAAGTTTTGGTGTTCAATTGCATAGTAAGATGATTAGAATTAACAATATTATATGTTCCAAAATAGCTAGAAGTTTTTGAATGTTCACATCACAAAGAAATGATAAATGTTTAAAATGATGAATATGCTAATTACCATGATTTGATTATTACACAACATATAATATTACATATAATATTACAATATTATATTGTACCTCATAAATATGTACAATTGAAAATAAATTCATTTTAAGAAAAGAAAATATGAAATTTAATATTCAACATGCCAAAGAGAGACTTTCTTTTCCAGCTATGAAAAACAATTACATTGCATAATGTTGAAAATATTAATTATCCTGATTTGAGCATCACATATTGCACACAAGTATCGATATTCAACTTTGTACCTCACAGATATGTATAATCAAATATCTTACAATAAAAAATAAATAAAATGAAATAATGGATAAATCCAATACTTCTAAAACAATCAGATTGAATTTTAATATGCATAGATACACAGATAGATATAAAGATAGAAAAAAGTCTTGGAGATTTGCTATAGCAGCAAGAACTTGAAGGGCTAAGATCTCAGAGAAAAGAAAATCAAACAAAGGTAAATTAATCTTGCCTAAAGGACAGTGGCCTGTTTTTGGAAAATCCAGACACTAGGCTACTGCTGGAGAAAAGACAAGCCAGCAAACTTTTCTGAAGCCTTATGAGACTTGGGAGGCAAAAATTGGAGTTGTGAGCTGCAAAACCATTGGTATTTAGGAGCCAACATCTCAAAGAGAAGTGAGGAATACACCCATGAGTTCTTTATTTTGGTGTTTTTCCCATAATGCATTTTTCAAATTCAAAATATACAAAAACCAAAGGGGTAAGAAGACAAAAAGTAAATATAAATAAAATTAAAACCAGGGGAATTTTCATCAGTTGCACAATTCTGAAGCGAAAAAATTGGAGTTCAGAAAGAAAATTTTGAAAATACCACAGATTCGGTTGGAAACCCTTGAATACTATACATTTCCACTAGGCAAAACAGACATTGATGAAATTATAAAAAGACTGCAAGGATATTTTGGAGTATGATGTCAATTAATGACCCACAGATGATGTAGATATTCATCTTATTTAACACAGACATTAAATAATAAATAATTAGTAATCAATAAGCTCAATATCTCTAATGAGGAGCCTGATTCCATTATTTGATGTTTGGCTGCCCACACGTTTTTTCCCTTATGCTCCACATCTGAGCAAGATGATGTGACATTGCATGAGACAAGACCCAAATAATAATGGCGATATAGGATTTTAAAGTTCTTAAGGAAATTGACCCAGATATTTTCATGCCAAATTTCATGGGTCCTGTCCTTCCAAAAAAGGGGTCCTACCCTTGGAATAGGAGATCAATTTTGATTGAGAATTCACCATATCTGAATCTGCTTCCCATTATAATTAGCCTTATGCCTAACCCTCATCTTTTTCTGTGTCCAACTGCAGGTCTCTAAGCTGCCAAGGAGAGACTTTGGCTTTCAACCTTAGCCTTTCTTGGTGATTAATCAAATTCAGACTTGCATTTTCTTTCTCCAGTGCCTTGAGAGCACTTGGCAATCACAGTTCAATTCCACAGTACTTTCAATTAGGCCTTCCCCCACACTTCTCTAACATCTCAGGCATTGCATAGCCAGTGCATTCTCTCCTCTCTCAGTTGACCGCTGATAAAAGGTTTCACAATTGCACCATTAGTGCATGCTGAAGCTATAGGTGTTGCACCTACTTTCAATAGTGGCTCTTATTGTCAACCTGCTTGCATTGCATAGTCAGTGCATTCTCTCCTCTCTCAGCTGACTGCTGATAAAAGGTTTCACAATTGCACCATTAGTGCATGCTGAAGCTATAGGTGTTGCACCTAGGCATTGCATAGCCAGTGCATTCTCTCCTCTCTCAGTTGACCGCTGATAAAAGGTTTCACAATTGCACCATTAGTGCATGCTGAAGCTATAGGTGTTGCACCTACTTTCAATAGTGGCTCTTATTGTCAACCTGCTAGCAATAAATCCAGCTTCAAAAACCCATTTTAGACATTTCTTCCTAGAAACATTCCATTACCAACTGCCTTAGGTATACTGCCTGGAACAATCTCTGAGGTGGAGATTTGCTTGACAAGTTCCTAGGAGGATGATCTCAGAAACAATGGTTGAAGGGAATGAGGAAAGCTAAATTGAATACAGGAAGATGTTCGACTGCAATGTATTGCAACAGAAGTTTCTGTTGATGCTACTGGGAGCTCTGTAGTTGAGATGGCCTTTTAGATGGGTCCCGAATTGCGGTAAGGAAGCTCAGCCATTGTACCCCACACGGTATTAGGTGTAGGTTACCTCCACAGAGAAGGTGTAATCTTGGGGGATATAGCTTCTTTTCTCCAAGGGCAAGGAGAAATTCCTCTGGGATGAATACATCTGTGAACTATCAGCAGACAAATTCTTGGAAGCGGTAAGGAAGCTCAGCCATTGTACCACACATGGTATTAGGTGTAGGTTACCTCCACAGAGAAGGTGTAATCTTGGGGGATATAGCTTCTTTTCTCCAAGGACAAGGAGAAATTCCTCTGGGATGAATACATCTGTGAACTATCAGCAGACAAATTCTTGGAAGTCATGGGAATAAGTGCCTCAGTCTGGAAAGGGAAACTTAATAGTACAAACCAGGATCCGCTATATTACATTTTCTGTAATTCCATCTTTATGCAATTCTTAAAAATGTAAAATTAATCTATAGCAATAGAAATCAGGAAAGAAGTTAACATTAAGGTGATGATTGAGATAGAACATAAATAGTTTCTATGATGTTGATAATGTTCTATTTGTGATATGAGGAGTTTAATTTCATGGGTAAGTTTAATTTATGAAAATTCCTTAAGCTACAAAATTATAAATTGTGCATTTTGTATACATGTGATATTTCAATTAAAAATTTACTTTAAAAAGTAATGTGACACACAGACACACAATACTTCCCAAAATCAGAACTGAAAGGATTATTTTATAATTTAATCTTTGGTTTTACTTACATACAAGTCTGTGTTTTAGAATATGTTTTTTATATTCTTTATTATTATATATTATTCAATTTTCCATACTGAACGTGGATAATTATTATAATCAGAGAATTAAAAAACAGTTTGTTTGGTGGATTATTAACATAAATTTTTAACTAATGTCTAATTTTTTTCCAAATTATTAAAATAAGAAAAACAAACAGAAAAATAACTACAATAATACTAGTGACAATTGCATTAAAATATATACACTTTGATAGTTAAAAGTTCTTTAGCTCAACCACTTTGCCTGAACAAAGTTTAGGAGATGGAGTTGACTAAATTAAAGAAAAGACAATATAATGGCTTGGTAATTGCCATGTAAATACCCCGTCATTACAGTATAAATATGTGATTGCTTTTTTCCTTTAAGGAAGACTCCGGTTTACATAGTATTTACTTATGGGCTATTAAATGTAATTATAGGGTATATTTTAGGAGAATAGAAACAAAGTGAAATTTGGCTTTGCATATTTATCCTCTCTTGGAGTTAATAGTTATTTTCCAAGAGTCATTTTCTTTGGATATGAGTTCATTGCTTGTCCCTGTTCTTAAGCAACTGATAAAGTTACACAGTTGCCCCATAAGAATTTTTGGCATGACACACATAACTTGCTTAATATGTTACATATCTTATTTTCAAAATATAAGAATATTACAGCTGAGGAATAAACTTATTAACCCTGAGAGCTCAAGAAATTTGTTAATGAAAATAATGTCACCTGATGACCTTCATAACCAAGTTTTTATTACAATGCTCTTTAAGATGATAATATACAGACAGTAAGACTCTGTAGTAGAAACTCTACATCTATGAAATGTGTTTCTACTGCCTGTTGGGGAAACCAGACTACATTCCCAAGCATTCCTTACACTCAGTGTAGCTATGACCAAGTTGTGGCCAAAGACTTAGTCTTGTACTTGGAGTTGAAGTACAGTATAATACTTCTAGGCCTGGCCCTATAAAAACTCCTCCAAGTAATTTCCATGTCTTCTCTTCCCCTCACTTCTGTGCAGAAATAGAAAATCCATCAGAAGCCTCTGAGGTTCTGAGGTCCCAAGGAGTCTAAATGTGTAGATGTCAAAGTCCATGGCTGCACAAAGATGGAAATATCTACACTGTACTTTATGTGAGTGAGAAATAAATGCTTATTGTGTTAAGCCCTTGAATTTGGAGACATGTTTGTTCCAATACTTATGTACACACTCTAAGCCATTAATTACCCTAAATACTATAAAAAATTGAGTGGTAATTGATGTGATTTTTGTGTTTTAATTCAAAAAAATGTGTGGCATTTGTTTAACTGTTAGGGAATGTAAAACCCAGAGAATTCTGTTGCTCTGTGATGAAACTTCCAAGTGCCATAATTTGGAAGTCGGGTCATATACACAGTGAGACTACTGCTCTAGAGAAAATGGGAAAACACAGTGAAAACGTGTTGGTTACTATTGCTGACTTTAGCGAGGTATTTCAAGAACGACATGAGTCTTGCAGTATGTCCAGAAATAAAAACACTTTAAGGATTGGAAAGGCAATTGTTCTAGACTCTGCTCTAGAAGGAACTAAGTATTGGAAAAACAAAAACAAGCTTGAACAAAGAAGGCTCAGTGAATATTAAGTAGTTAAAAAAATTTAAATAGATAAAAATTATGTGACTTAGCTTAGTGGTGTTCCTTTTCAAATCCTTCTTTTGTTTTAAAGAACCTCAGGACAGCTACCATTGAGAGAAAGAAAGGGTGAGAGAGCAAGGAAACAGAAATAAAGTATATTTAAGAACTGTGTCTGGGAGAGAATTTGGGTGTGCTTATTGGCTTATGGAACTGACTGTACTCAAATAGATCAGAAGTTAGCAAGTTTTTAAGGGAATTATATAAGCAAAATAAATTGTCTTGTTCGAAAATGCCTGTGACTTCAAAGTCTTGGAAAAACACCCCGACAGTAATAGAGTCCAGGCAAGACATACTCTCCTTTGTTTACTTGAGATATGATCATGGATGATACATAAGAAAGGCCTAACAAACAGTACAGCCAATGCTCAGGGAGAACAATGGATTAGGGAAAACAAGGATGTTTCACCCAGAGGTCAAAATCAGAATCTAATCAAGGAATTTTCCTCACCAACCTCCACCCTAAATATAAATCTTCATAAGGCATGTCCAGCAGGGTATCAAGCAATAAAATGTACTAGTATCTGTAATGGCTGTGTCTTTCAATTTCCATATTTTCTTTTGTTCTTCTGAAGCTTCTACACCATCATGTATTTAATGTGCTAAGGGTATATAACTTGTTTTTTATGGTTTATTGATTGCTGGGCCAGGCAGACATGGCTGGACCTGCCAGAGAGACCAATGTACCACCAGAAAAGCTATACTCTAAGAGGGATGGAATAAATGCATAGGGTATTAGATTTCCTTACAAGGTGAGTATGTTCTGTACATGAGAGGAAGATTAAAACAGAGATTTGTTGATCAAAAGGAAGACTATGAAGATACTATTTTTCTCTCTATCTTCCTGTCTAAGGTTAAATTCCCCAATAAACAGACTCTGAGATGCAGATTTGTGGGAGGATTATGTACCTGTGCACAGAAGTGAAGGAAGTAGAAGGAAGAATTTGAACTGTTTTGATTTCAAAACAAAGCCCTCAGCCATCCCATGAGAAACACTGGGGCTATGACGGCCCTTCAAAGTTGTACTGCTTTGTGGCAAGTGGGTCAGGACTTTACATCCCACACTGACCAGTTGTGAAAGTTTGCTGCTTCTGAGAATGGGGAAAGAACACAGCTGTGTGAGATCTCTTCACCAGAGAGCAATTCTCAGAGAGTGACTTGGCTGAAAGTCATCCCCTGCCAGTTCTCCAAGCATCTGAAAAAATAAACACTTCAGTACCAAAAGGGGATCTGAATGACACACCACAGAATCCACTGTGAAACTACATTCCTAGCCACCATTGCAGTTACGTGTGGTTCCTGAAAATCTCTTTCATGATCCTCCACATTCCTTCCTCATCCACATGCTGCCAGTTGCAGATGATCCAGCAAATGACTACACTCTGCACTGAATCCGGAAAACAAACCTTAGATCTTGAATGACTAGGTTGAAGGTTGCCATCTGATCAGAAATATGTTTTGATTTTTTTGTAAGAAAAAAAATAAACCTGTTTTGGAACAGAGATTTGGGGATTATTTGTCATAGAAGGCAGATTATTTATTATATTGTCTATACAATCATTACCATCATTACCATCATTACTACTAATATTGTATATATTAGACAATATACCTACTTTATCCAAACTTCATAATAACAGTAGTCATGATGGTAATGATCAGAAAAGAAGCACACACACATACACGAAACAGGCTTTATGTATTTGGTATCTCACTTGAGCTCTCCTAGTTTGTTTTACACTGGTTAATTAAAGAATTGGATTGAATCACTAAGGTTCATTCTGACACTAATAGTCAATGATTATATTACATCCTCTCTGGGATAAAATGGTGGCACACAATCACTTTTTAGAACCTAATAATTCTATAAAGCTGCACCCATGGTGAAATTTGATATTTAGAATTCATGCCAAGACCCGTATAATTCACTTACTATGTGCTTCATCACTGGCCAAGATTCAGACCTAGACACTACACGTTAATGATTAATGTGCTTCTTCTTGGAGTGTTTAAGGGCTTTGCTGCCAGCAATCTAACCTTGCTATTGATTTAATAAAGCATCAGCACCTCTCTATCAAGACTGTGGGTTCCTCACATGCAGGTGGTCTTAATACATGGACTGCTTAATTCATGATTAATGTGCTTCTTCTTGGAGTGTTTAAGGGCTTTGCTGCCAGCAATCTAACCTTGCTATTGATTTAATAAAGCATCAACACCTCTCTATCAAGACTGTGGGTTCCTCACATGCAGGTGGTCTTAATACATGGACTGCTTATTCTAGTGGAAAGAATTTTCAGAATTTTTTTCCCTCTTTCTTTCAAGAAATTAGTGTATTTCTTGTGCTATTAAAAAGATTTTCCATGATCCAGTCAGTTGTAAAATCAGGATTCCTCTTCCTCAAAAGGTGCCTGTTCTGGCTATTAATAGTTGTCTGGCTAGTCATAGCATCAGCCTGAGAGAATCCATTGGTATAATGAGTGCACTAGGGATAGCACCACTTAGCAGCAAATGGATACGGCTTCTAAAACCATATACAGTCAGTAGTCAGGAGAGAGGTTTTCAATAAAATTAATAGCTACCTTGTGCTTTTTT
>NW_007731678.1:55043-59764 GCF_000696425.1 Galeopterus variegatus
ATTGCTAAAGAAAAGGGCTCTTTGAGGCCTAGATTCAAACATAAAAATGAAATAAAAACTTTAAAAATATAGTTTTACCATAATTATTTTAATGGGTATTCATGAAATAAACCTATATCATCAGATCATTTTAGGGAACTTGGGTTTCATTGCTAATACTTTTGAAATTTCTATTAGCATTTTATTTCCTTTGTCATGCTCTTTTGTTAATGATGCATTGATATTAATCTTTTAAATATTGATGCTTCTTTAAACATAATAATTACAATTACTCAAATATCCAGACACTATTTTAAAAGCAATACTAAACTCATTCGTGTTGTAAATTCTGTTCCCATCTTTAGGGAGCTATCATTATGGTACTTCTCGCATGAAATGACCTGTTTCATTGATTTTCAGTTGTTTTAAAGGTTCTTCCCTTGCTGAATCCTTTTAAAATTTTTAAGCTTTGTTATCATTGGTTACTGTGTGAACTCTTTGAACTGTTTAGTGCACAAGCCATACGACTTCCCGGCTTTCAGAATTCTTTCAGAAACAGAATTCAAATTTATACACATACATACATACACACACTCATAGAACCTGAAGTTTGGGACAATTTTGTCTGTCTCTGATGAAATTTCTAAAATTTAAAAATTAAAACCACAACTTCAGTGTCTCTAATGAGTATATAAAACATCTATTTCTCTTTAGACTGTTCCACAAATGTGTTTCATAGAGGAATCACAACTATCCATTACATTCTCTTCTATGAATTTTAAACTCTCTAAGCAATGATGCATTTCACTGAGCATCTTCTGTACTCTCATCACATAAAATAAGATACAAGCAAGATGTAACATGGTTCTTTACTTTTAGGAGGAAACAAAACCTTAAGCTGGGAATTATTCTTTTAAGGGGAGAATTATTTCCATAGTTTTGCAATGGTTCAGGAGCAAAATTTGCTCTATATTGTTTTTCTCAAAATCCTGCTGGTTGTTAAGTCTGTCACAATATATAAAATATCATTGCTCTGATATCACTCTGCAAGCTTTCCAAGCAATTGCATTCCAGACATAATTAAGAATAAACTAATGCCTTCAGACATGCTACTTTTATTCACTTCAAATGATCATTTTACAGAAGAATACATTATATTTTTCTATCAGAGTTCGATTTACTAGTCATATTTGAAAAATAAATTTGATCTCTTTTATCTACTGGATATTTCAGAATAAATTTCTACTTTCATTTGAAAATGTATTGATTTAAAATTATATTACATTTTATCAATTCATGTTCTCCCATAGTCCTCAACTCCTCCTGAAAAAAGCATCTAGCAACTTTTTCATGTTGCACAATCTGATTTTCAAAAATAAGGTAATAGGAACCAAGATGGAAAACCCCATTTTAGCTGCCCTTTAATATTGTGCTGGGAAGAGATACACCGAGGTCTCATAATACTTATTGGACTTAACTGAAACAGAACATTTCTCAGATATCATCTTAATACTTCAGGTGTCAGTGAAATGGGGAGCAAACGTTTTGTTTTGTTTTTTTGGAATCATACATAAAAGTGTTCTTTTAAAGAGTTCTCAGATTTGACCTCTGAAAAGCTTAGTTTAAAGATATCATCTTAATACTTCAGGTGTCAGTGAAATGGGGAGCAAACGTTTTGTTTTGTTTTTTGGAATCATACATAAAAGTGTTCTTTAAAAGAGTTCTCAGATTTGACCTCTGAAAAGCTTAGTTTAAGGATCCAAGGACTTCATTCCCACTATCAGGGTAAGGAGAACATACTTAACATTCTCACCAATTCTTAAGATAGTTGTATTTCGTAGCTGATACCTTTCAAACGCTGTAGTATCACTTTCACCCCTGCAACTATGCACCTAATCGTAAGAAACATTGCATCCTCAAATTAACAATTCGTGAGATAATTTAGATAATTAGATAATTTCTAATTTGAAAATTAAATAATTTCTAATGGCATTTAAAAATGCCCACAATTCAATCCACTCTTGCTACTAATTACCATGCTTCTATTCCCACACCCGATTATTTTGGTTAATAAGCCTTGGAAAAGATCCTGCCGAACTGTGTATATTGTGTTTGGAAATATAATAAATGATGCCCCTGACTATGATTTGTGAGAGGCCATATACAGATGTTTGCTCCAAACTTAATTTCATCATGTGAGTACCAAAGAATTCCTTTCAAGATACTGATCTACTCAACAGACTTCACACATTCTGTGGTTTTATATAAATCATTGGTAGGTGTCTTGGAAATCAAGCAGAAATGAGTCACCTATAAAACATCAAATTATCCACCTGTCACTACTGCCACTGAAGCTACCTTCCTTTAATTTAACATATGTGTTACCTTCTGGAAACACACAAACTTTAAAAAAGATATTATTAACATGTGTTTAAGACAAACTTATTACTGTACACATATGGAGTTTTCATATTTATCACATTTTACTTAAAATGAACAAACAGCCCAGTCAAAAGACAGCATTTAGCTCACTGGAAGAGCTTTTAAAACTAAATTTCAAGGAATTCAATATTTTGGTCAAAGTTCAATTCTTACAGTTCAATTTCTTATAGGTCTGGAGGCTGAAAGTACAAGATTAGGGTGCCAACATGGTCGAGTGCTGGTGAGAGCCTCTTCTGGGTTGCAGGCTGTGGTCTTCTCCTGTATACTCACCTGGTGGAAAGAGAGCTGGAGAAATCACTGGGGTTTCTTCTGTAGGGTCACTAATCCCATCCATGAGGATACCACCCTCATGACCTAATTACCTCACAAAGGCCCCACTTCTTAATATAACCTAGGGGTTAGGTATTTCCACATATGAATTCTGGGGAAACAAAAGCATTCAATCCATAGCACTGGACTTCTCACATGCTATTTCTAATTGTTAAGAATTAAGGCAATGTCCATCAGCATGATAAAAAAAAATTGAAAATTTATTGGACATAAAGAGTACATTTATGTGAAGAGCAGCCCAATCAGTTTCCATATCCACCCTGATTTACCTTGTTTCAGTTTCTTTCCTCCTCAGCAGCACTTTTAAGCCAAGTGTGTGCTGACATTTGGTAAGGAAGAATCGAACCACTTCTGCTGTATATTCCTTACGCTCTATTAGCTTTCATAGAATAGTTTTGCTGAAAAACTGTATTGAGTTGTTTTATTTCTCGGTATAGGGTGTGATTGGAACCACCTGGGTGCATGAGAGAGTGTGCTTATTCTGGTGAGACTCTGCTGCTTTTGAAGGTACATGATGTGATTCCCTCTGTCATTCATGAGACCCAATTGCTACCGCACTAAAACCTGAAAAACTTGCTTTGAATTTCTCTAATATGTTTCTTCTTCTTTCAAGGCTTTTGTGCATCCTTTTCTGAAATTATCCAATCACATGTGTCTAGGCTTACTCAATCCCCTTTTCGCCCCACCCTACTTTTGGTTATATGCTTTCAAAACACAGTAAGCAGTTCCATCATGGAATTGTCACTACTATACTATGATTATTTTGCTTTCCACTGTGTTTTTTTTTTAAATGTCTGCATCTTCATATAAGTTAGTTAACAAGGATATTGAATCTATCTTTTAATTACATTACTAATAAATGGATATGTTCCACAAATATTTGTAAAGAATCTACTCAAATAATACAGATAAATTTACAGAAGTATTTGGAATACAGATTCACATTTTTCTTGTTCACCCATTGCAGTGATTTTTTTTTCAGTGAAATTATTTTAAAAATTGCCTGGAGTAACTGATCATTATTGTTATAATCAACAAAATGTTTAGTAGGTGTCTACTAGTTAGGACACATTCTGCTACAATGAGCAATAATGACAATAATTCAAACTGACTTTCAACAATAAAGAAACTTATTACTCATATGACTAAAATTTAGGCATGCAAAGAATTTAGACATCATTAACTCAGTATTCTAAAATATACTGAAGGCTCCAGGTTACATATATATTTAGAATCTTATGTGTCCTCAGACTAAACATCTTTGGCAATTCTGTGTCAGTTTCAGAAATGAAAAAGTCTACAAATATATTCTAGGTTTTTTATGTGCGTGTGTAACAAATATTTTTATTGTGATTATCTGCAGCCATCAAAAAGAAGAAATTCGTTTTGTATGTATTACCAAAGAATGAATATTAACAATATATTGTTGTATTAAAAAGGAAATGTAAATGAAGATCTATAGCATGACCTCGTATTTTTGTTTAAATATGTCACGACAAGAAAAGCTAAGGTAAGGAAAGGTCAGTCTGTAAACTTACAATGGCAAAAAGAAACAGAATATTATTTTTTTTTTAACAAACAGGTCTTTTCCAAAATACTGTATCCTTTTAATTTTATAAAGCAAATTATGGCAGTTAGATTTACTTTGTCTTTGGTAAAATATTTATATACACTGATATGTAAAATATGTGCCAAGAAAAGAATTGAAATGAAAAAGTGACATAGGATGTGGAAATATCTTTTTTTTTCTTCTGAGGTGACTTTAAAAATAATCATACATTTCTTGTATAATCCCAAAATAAGGGTTTCCCTTTTTTTTCCTGCTCATTTTTCTTTTTTTTTCTAAATAAGTCAATGCTCTACTAATGCATTCACTTGAAATTGGATGTGAAGTTCTATTAACATGTGTTCCTTGTAGTTGAGAATATTATGAAAAGCATCCTAGCATGATACTAAAACCTCAGTGTATC
>NW_007731678.1:60646-61783 GCF_000696425.1 Galeopterus variegatus
AAAAGCTCAGCAGTTTTACACTGGGTAGAAGTAGCCTGCTATACTAGTATTACAATTGATAGTCATCTTTATTTTTTTTCTAATGAATTAGAAACATTGTCTACTAGTTTGAGCATAAACAAGAAAGAAATTCTTACTCATATTTATAAGACTTTAGTTTTTATTTCAAATGCGTTCTGAAATGGCAGTCTTTCCAGTATTTCTACTTACTGTTTTATCTACAAGAGTCATAGTTAATCTTGCCAATCTCACTATAGTTAATTATTGAACAATTTAATCAAGGGTTAATAAAGAGCAATTTTTCACCTAAGGGTACTGTCCAGACTCCTTTGATTCTACTTTATTGTTCTTTCCTAACTTTTGATCATTTCAGCCCTCATTAGCATATATGCTAGAGGATGACCCAGAATGAGGTTAAATACAAACGGGTCAAAGTGATTCTGGTAGAAGAAAGAATTGAAAACTTTAGTTGAATAACAGCTAAAATTGTTATTCAAAGTTATTGTAACATATTAAGAATACATTATAGAAAGAGTTAAGTCTTTAAACCTTATCGACACGTTCAAGCATCAATTGTTTGAGTAGTGTATTTACCGTGAAAGTTTCAGAATATTTAAAAGAAAGATAAAGCAACAGGAAAACTGCTTCACAAGAAATCAGAGGAGGAGACTGCTATAAAATTGATTCTCAAATCAGTGTACTATCATGTTATTCCTATATTTATCCTTTTAATTCTGTCAGTTTCTGTTTCATGTATTTGGAGACTGTGGTGTTAGATGTGTGTATGTTTATATATGTTACATGTCCTTGTTTGATTGACCCCATTATCAAAATATACTGTCCTTCTTTGGATGTTGTAAAAGCGTTTGTTTTAAAGTATATTTTGCCTGATAATAGTATAGCCACTCTAACTCTCTTTTGGTTACAATTTGCATGGAATGTCTTCTTCCACACTTCACTTTCAAACTATTGTGTCTTTTCTAAAAGTGAAAAGATCTTTTTGGCATGGAATGTCTTCTTCAATACTTCACTTTCAAAATATTTGTGTCTTTCTAAAAGTGAAAAGATATTTTCTAAAGATCTAAAGTGAATCTCTTGTACACAGAAAAAATATGGCTCCTTTCTTTTTTTTTTTTT
>NW_007731678.1:62365-65866 GCF_000696425.1 Galeopterus variegatus
TTTTTTTTTTTTTCTTCCATTCTGTCAATCTCTTCATTTTAAGTGAAGAGTTTAATCCATTTAAATTTAATGTGATGACTGATAAGGAAGCACTTACTTTAGTCATTTTTCTATTGGCTTTCTATGTGTCACATCTTTTTTGTTTCTTAGTTCCTCTATTACTACTTTCATTTTGTTTAATTGATTTTTGTATGCATGTATCATTTTGTTTATCTTCTTATTTATCTTACTGTATACACTTTAGTTATTTTCTTAGTGTTTATCTTGTGGATTTTAATTATCTTAAATTATAACAATCTTGGATTAATGAATATCAACTTAGTTTCTATAGTATACATAAGTTTTGTATCACCCACTATGTTGTTATTATCACAAATTACATCTTTATGCATTGTTTGACCTTTGAAATAGATTTATGTTGAGTTTTATGCATTTGTCTTTTAAATCATATAGAAAAAAGAATGAGTTGCAAACCAAAGATACAAAAATGTAGGCTTTTATATTTACCTACAGAGTTAACTTTTCCAGTGTTCTTTATTTGTTATCAGCCTTTTCTTTCAACTCAAGGATTTTCTGTAGTATTTCTCCCAGGGCAGGTCTACAAGCAAGGAACTTTTTCAGTTTTTGTTTATCTGAGAATGTCCTAATTTCTCCTCGGTTTTCAGAGGATAGTTTTGTCAAATGTAGGACTCTTTTGTTTCACAGTTTTTCTTTGTCAGGACTCTAAATATGCCATCCACTATTTCTTTAACTATTGCTAATGCCCCACTTCTCTTTTTTCAGACTGTCATTATGCATACGTTGGGACATTTGATGGAGTCCCATAGATTTCTTAAGCCATCCACTATTTCTTTAACTATTGCTAATGCCCCACTTCTCTTTTTCAGACTGTCATTATGCATACGTTGGGACATTTGATGGAGTCCCATAGATTTCTTAAGCAATATTCTTTATCTCTCTTTATTCAGTTTTCTTTCTGCTCTTCAGACTGTATATTTTAAATTGATTCAAGTTAGCTGATTCTATTTTCTGTCTGCTCAAATCTGCTGTTGAATCCCTGTAGTGAATTTTTCATTTCTTTTGTTGTACATCAACTTCAGAAATTCTATTTTATTAAATAATTTTAATCTCTTTTAAAAGTTTCTTTTTTTAACATTTACTTGTATGTATTTGTGGGCTACAGGGTGTTGTTTCAATACATGCATATATTGCACAATGATTCATTTAGGGTAGGTAGCAAAGTGTTGTATCTGTTAGTCAGTACCCTCTATCTGGTGATATATCATTCTCCTGGTGTCCCATAGTTCCTTTACCATGGTTTCCTTTAGATATCCACACATATTTACAACAACATATTTATTTATATATTTTTTATTGTAACAGTTGATTGTACATATCTGTGGAGAACAGAGTTTAATATCAATACCTGTGTGCAGTATTTGATGCTCAAATCAGGATAATTAGTATATTCAACAATATGCAATGTCATCAGTTTTTGTGGCCCTTTATCAATTCCTCCCTTACTCTACCCCCCACCTTGCCCCACCTCTGGTAACCTCAGTTCTGTTCTCTCCTTTGAGAGTTCAATATATTATTATGATTGTTGTGTCTTTCTTACTTCTTTTTGTTCATTTATATGTTTATTTTTTAGCTTCCTCTTGTGAATTAGGACATGTGGTATTTCTGTTTCTGTGCCTGGCTTATTTCACTTAACATAATTTCTCTAAGTTTATCCATATCCATGTTGCTATGAATGGTAATATTTCATTCTTTTTATGGCAGAGTAGTATTCCATTGTGTATCTGTACTACATTTTCCTTATTCGGTCATCTCATGATGGACATTTAGGTTAGTTCCAACTCTTGGCCATTGTAAATAGAGCTGTGAGAAACATGGGGGTGCAAGTATCTCTTCAACATGATAATTTCCATTCCTTTGGTTATATACCCAGCAGGGGATTTGCTGGATCATATAGCAGTTCTATCTGTAGCTGTCTGAGGACCCTCCATACTGTTTTGCATAATAGCTGCACTAATTTACAGTCCTACCAACACCATAGGAGGGTTTCTCTTTCTCCACATCCCCACTAGCATTTGTTGTTCTCTGTCTTTTTGATAATAACCAGTCTAATTGGGGTGAGATGATATTTCAGTGTGGTTTTGATATGCATTTTCCTGATGCTGAGTGATGCTGAGCATTTTTTCATGTGTTTNGTGTGGTTTTGATATGCATTTTCCTGATGCTGAGTGATGCTGAGCATTTTTTCATGTGTTTATTGGCCACTTGTATATCTTCCTTTGCAAAATGCCTATTCAGCTCTTTTGCCCATTTTTTTTTAATTGGGTTATTTGTTTTTTTACTATTAAATTGTTTGAGTTCCTTGTATATTCTATATATTAATCCTTTCTCAGATGCATAGTCTGCAAATATTTTCTCCCACTCTGTAGGTTGTCTTTTCACTTTGTTAATTGTTGTTTTTTTTTGCTAAGAAGAAGTTTTGTAGTTTGATATTATCGCATTTGTTTATCTTTTTGCTGCCTGTGCTTTGGGTGTCATATTCATTAAGTCTTTGCCCAGTCCTACTTCTTGAAGTGTTTCCCCTATGTTTTCTTTTAGGATTTTTATAGTTTACGGGCTTATATTTAAGTCTTCAATACATTTTGAGTTGATTTTAGTATATGTTAAGAAGTATTGGTCTAGTTTCATTTTCTACATATGCATGTCCAGTTTTCCCAGAACCATTTATTGAAGAGGTAGTCTTTTCCCCAATGTATATTCTTGGTGTTTTTGTCAAAGATCAGTTGGCTGTATGTATGTGGATTGATTTCTGTGTTTTCTATTCTGCTCCATTGGTCCAAGTGTCTGTTTTAAAGCCTGTACCATGATGTTTCAGTTACTATAGCTTTGTAGTATAGTTTGAAGTCAGGTAGTGTCATGTCTCTGGCTTTATTATTTTTTTAAAGTCCAGTAAGACCAATATTTGGGCTTCCTCAGAGACAATATTATATGAATTTTGTTTTCCTTATAAATGGGCTGTGCTTTCTTTTTTCTTTACATATCTCATCATTTATGTTGTTTTGTTGTGTAAAACTGTACATTTTGAGTATTATAATAGGCAAAACTGGAAATCAGATTCTCCCCCATCCACAGGATTGTTATAGGATTGCTTGTTGCAGTAATTGTTGTCTGTTTAGTTACCTTTCTGAGCTAATTTTATAAAAACCTATATCTTTATCACATGGCCACTGAAATCTGTTTCATTAGTGTTTTGCATTCTTTTATGTGATGGTCACTCAGATGAATAAACACAAAAGAAGTTCAGGAAAACAAAGCTTAATATACTCACAGCTTCTAGATAAAAGCGGAACTGACCCCATGCAGTGCCACATGGAAAAGTGCTAGGGTTAAGCCAGAGACTTCATTGGGATTTCTGCAGAAAAGGCAAGGCGGGACTGGGTGAACAGTTTAGGATTGACTAGTTTGAATAATTTTGGTGTGTTT
>NW_007731678.1:66284-76116 GCF_000696425.1 Galeopterus variegatus
AGGATTGTTATAGGATTGCTTGTTGCAGTAATTGTTGTCTGTTTAGTTACCTTTCTGAGCTAATTTTATAAAAACCTATATCTTTATCACATGGCCACTGAAATCTGTTTCATTAGTGTTTTGCATTCTTTTATGTGATGGTCACTCAGATGAATAAACACAAAAGAAGTTCAGGAAAACAAAGCTTAATATACTCACAGCTTCTAGAGAAAAGCAGAACTGACCCCATGCAGTGCCACATGGAAAAGTGCTAGGGTTAAGCCAGAGACTTCATTGGGATTTCTGCAGAAAAGGCAAGGCGGGACTGGGTGAACAGTTTAGGATTGACTAGTTTGAATAATTTTGGTGTGTTTTAAGCTATAGATCTGGTCCGTGATTGTCTGGTACCTGTCCCTGGGATGATTAAGGCAGAGAAATATTGTCTCCTGGGGTGTAGAGACCAGGCAAAAGAGGTATGGCTCTGGATTGGTTAGTTGCCATATCAAATGGATGCTCCCTGCTCAGCTCTTTACTATCTCTAAGAATTAGATATCCCAGGGAAAGGCAGTCTCTACTCAGACAGATTTTTAAGAGGTCGAAGCATACTATCTACCCTAAGTGTATCATTGTACAGTGTATACATATAGTTTTCAGCATTTCCCTGAGTCTTGTACATTTTTAAATAGATTTCAAAGTTCAAAAAAAAGTTGATGCTGATAGTTTTTCCAAATTATTCATTGACTTTATGGAGGAGTGGAATTTTGGAGTTCTTTATTCCATCCTATTTGCTGATGTTATTTCAATCATATCATTTAAAATAAAATACCTGATATTTCATTTCTTCATTTTGGGTCCTCATGTTTTTTATTTATTTTTCTTGCCTCATTGCAATGGTTTTAACTTCTATTACAATGTAGTATGAAAGTGGTGATGGAAGATATCATTATCATGTGAACTCAAAGGAGAAATTTAAATGGTTCACTCTTTTAACAACTATATTTAGGAATAATTTGAACAACATAAAATAAACAACATACATGACTTTTCTGAGTTATGCACCCATAACCAAATTCCAATTTCAGAAAATTTCTGTTGACCCAGAAAGTTTTCTCAAACACATTTACAGTCACTCCCCATTCCCACCCAGAGCCACAGGCAATCACGAACCTCCACTATGCCTCTTCTGGAGATTTCATATTAAGGGAATCATAGCATATGTCGTATTTTATATCTGTCATATTTCAGCTGGCAAAAATTTTTTTGAAATTCATCCATCCTCTATCTTGTACTAGCACTTTGTTCTTTTGTATTATTTAATAACATTCCACTTGTGTGGGCATATCATATTTTGTTTATTCATTTGCCAATTGATGTACATTTGAATTTTTTCCAATTTGTTTATCATTACGAATAATATTGCTGTAAAACTTTTGACACAAAACTTTTTTGTGAATGTATATGTTCATTTTTCTTGGGTAGATACCTAGGTGAAGAATTGCTGATTTGTCTGATAAAGCTGTCAGATCATGTCTAAAGTGGCTGGCACATTTGACATTCCCATAAGCAAAGGATGAGGATTTAAGTTTCTTCAGAATCTGACCAATATCCTTTTGTGAAGTACTATCTCATTAATTATTTGCATTTTCCTAATAATTAATGATGTTAAACATTTTTGATGTCCTTACTAGTCATTTGTATACTTTTCCCTTTTTTTCTTTTTCTTTTCTTTTCTTTTTTTGATGAAATGTCTATTAAAATCTTTTGCCTACTTTTAAACTTGGTCATTTGTCTTATTGAGTTGTAAGAATCATTTAATTTTTCTAGATACAAGTCCGTTTGTCAGATACATAATTTGCACATATACTCTCCAATTATCTGGTTTGTCTTTTCACTTTCTCATTGATGTCTTTTGAAGTGCAAAAGTTACTAATTTTCATAAAATCCAATTTATTATTGTTTTCTTTAGAGATTATGGTTTTGCTGTTGTGGCTAAACAATATTTGCTTACCTCAAGATCATGGAAATTTTCTCCTATATTTTTTTCTGGGAATTTTACAGTTTTGGCTCTTGCATTGTTATATTATTGATTTTAGTTAATTTTTGCATGTGGTATAGGATTTTGTCTTTCTGTATATGGATATCTGATTGTGTTAGAACCATTTTATGAAAAGATTATCCCTTTTTCATTGAATAGCCTTAATGCCTTTGTTAAATTGTTTTGACATCATTGGTGACCATCTTTATACAGCTTTTACATAATCAAATACATATTATTGTTATTTTTGCTGTGGTTTCTGATGCTATTAAGATTACTATTATTATTATTACACTCAGCTTTTTTTAGCTAGAAGTGTCCTAACAGCACAGAGATCTCAGACTCATTAGTGTTGTCACCATTTGTTTTTATCTAAGTAGCACAAAGACATTCAAAAACCTGTCACATACAACAATTTTTTCCAGACTCGGAATAATTTTTGACTTATAATTATTCTATAATCAAAAGATATTCATATAAAACACTGTTACCTAAATATTTAAATGTGTTGTGTCCATTCAAATTGTGAATAATGGTAGATTAAATGCCTGAGTTCTGTACATGCCTACACACACACACACACACACACACACACACTTTACTATACTGTTGTGTACCTCTTATTATTCTTTTTACTCAGAATTAAATTATGAGTATATTTCCATGCCACAGTTCTTTATATTTGTTACTTTTGTGGGCTCATGAGGTTTTATAATGTGGAGCTTACAATGTAACTGTAATAATTTTCCATTGCAGTGTTGTTGTTTTTTCTGCCGTCATTGTCTACATGCCACTCTCTAAAACACTTAGATTGTTCTTTAGAGTTCTGATATCTCTTCTGCCTTCAGTTCTACATCCTAGATATAATTTGATCAAGCCTAGAAAATTCAACAGGATGCCTTTACTTGGTGTTCTTTTGTAATTGCTTTACCTATCTTGAGATTCAATTGTCATATGTTTCTAATATTCAGGACAAGTTGACCAAACAACTACTTGAATTATCAATTGATGACTCAGAAATAATGGAATGTGCATCAGTCAGTTTATTCCACTCTGATACATTTTCAAAAAGATTGTTTTTCCCCTGGAGATTGAAATGCGATATCAGAATAATTAGGAGTAACTTGTACTAGTATTATTTTGGCTCTGTTTTATACAACACAAGGTTTTAGAGTTAGAGTTAGTTTCTTGCCTACTCCATGTCTCAAGCTTTGACTCATAAGGCATTAGTCAAAATGGGTTAGTTATTACCTAGTCTCACAATTATATAGGTTCACATATGGGGCATGTGTGTGGGAGGGTATATAATTAATATTTGAATCCTATTGAATAATTGGGCAATGTAGATTCAACCTCACCAGAGAGCTATAGTACTAAATGTTATTTCAATTTTATTTTTAAAAAATAAAAATTATTTTGTATACGTGTGAGTGTACATGCATATATTTGTATGTATCATATGCACATACATAATGACAGAATGACAGGGTGAATCACATTTTTTATTTCTTCAGTACTACACATTAGATTTTAGAAAGGTAAGGCAGGTCAGCTGTTACTAGACATTAAAAAAAAACACTTCAAATACATTAGACTTAAGGAGCCCTTTAAAAGTGTTAACATAGGAAGATGTGAAGCAGCTCAACACATTAAAACTGTGAGAATTGGGCGGGACCATGTATTTCTCTACCTTAGTGACTATGAAACTAACAATTATACAATTATATTACCCAGATCACTGCATCAAAATTTTCATTTTTTATCAGTGTTTTCACTCTTTGTTCATTTCTAGTTCCTTTAGAAGAAAAGTTATTCTTTGTCAGGTTGAGGGCATTCAAGTGAACCAAAAGGTCAATCTAATTAAAAAAGGGAAAGAACTTCAAACCACAAGGGGAAAAAAAGATCCAGCTAAAGGCCAAGGAATTTATATTACTGAATGCATGAGGTAAACAGTCAAACAATGAGATGAATGCACAAAAGTGTCAGAGAGGAAAAAAAAAAGGTAGAGTCTGTGACCTTTAAATTAATATTATTTTTTTGTAAATTAATGATATTTACTTCTTGAAAGAGAAACATTTTACATTAGAAATGTTTAAAAATATAATTCATTTTTATCTCAGCTGAGTTTTGAAGAGCTTTATTTTCCTCCAGTAATTCCAAAAATATTTATACTCATAAACTATTGAACAGGGAAACTAGATTAAAAGATAACATTCTCTCTGATTGACTTTTACCAATTATTTACTTTTAATTATTTTAATTTTTAATTAAGCATTTTAATTTTTAAACTTTGAAAAACTATTCATTTGGAATTGCCCTCCTCCCCAAATACTTTTCAAAAAAATTGTTAAAATTCAGTTAAACCTTTTCAAGAATAGATTTCAAAAGCTGCAGTATTAATAATTTGCAAAGCAAAATAGAGACAAAGGTTGTAGCTGGACCTTCTCACTTTATTTATTTATTTTTTCTGATACTGCCTCTTTTCTTTCTTTCTCTAAACCAACATGGTGGCAGCAAAAAGTATATTAAGCAGTTACAAGAAGGGTGAGGAATATTTTCCTGCACTAAGTGAATTGTCTCATATTGCAATCAGTCACCAAGTGGTCTTAATGCATTTTAACACTCTAGTTAAATGTTGTATGGTAGAATAGTCTATTAACAACCACTAGCTCAGCAGAGACTTTTGTGCCTTGGTGGCGCAATATACCTCACCCCAGCATCTGCTACTATGTCTTCCTATGCAAATATCTCTCAGAATCCTGAATGCTGCCCACCTAGTCCAATATTTGACAGAACCATTGATTTGTGTTGCTCTGCCTCACATCCTGAATAAATTCTCATATTCATGGTTGCTTGAATCACAACGAAGCTCACTGTATTTTTTCTTTACTTTGAAAAAAATTGACAATAAAATTGTATGTGTTATTGTGCACAACATAATGTTTTGAAGTATATATACATTGTAAAATGACTAAATGTAGCTAATTAATATGTGCATATATACTGGCCAGCAGACAAAACAAAACAAAACAAACCAAACAGCATGTGCATTATTTCAAAGAGTTATTAATTACATAGAACTAGACAGTAGTATGTACGCAGGGTTGTCAGGAACTAGGGTGGTTGGGGGTGGGAAGGCTTCCAGTGGTGTAGGTCAAAAGATGCAACATTTCAGTTTGATAGAAGGAATAGTTCAAGAGATGTATTGTACAACATATTATTTTATTGAAAAATGCTGAGAGTAGATTTTTTTTTTCTTTGCAGAATTTCTTATTGAATATAATGGGGTTTCCTGGCTACTCCATAGTATTAACAAAGATGTGAATTTATAGTAATAGGATCAGAATATAGTTTTAATTTTTCAACAAATTCTAATTTTTGAAAGGATTCTGAGCATGAAGCAGTACTACAAGGATGCAGAAAATCAACCTCTTTTGAATATTTTCTCTCATCATCTTTTATCCCCAATATTTCACACATGTTAGACATCTAATGCATATTATTTTGTGTCTGAAGTTTTTGCCCAACATTTGTGCCTTGGTGCTACTGGTTGCCGGTAAGATACAGCCTCTGTAATGGGGTTAATCAGCCCTAAATCAGTTATATATTTATTGAGTGAGTTTTTACCTAGTATTATCTATCTTGTCACTTTCCTGTTGTCTTGGTAAGTGTTGTCAAAGTATTAGCATATCTTCTGCCAATGCTTTCAGTTTTAAAGCACAACCAACTATCATATTCACTAAAAATACAGGATCAATCATAAAGTGGTTGATTGCGTGTTTGCATATAGGGCTTGTCAGTTACTCCTTGCACTATAGACCTTATATGAAAACATTTCTCATAGGGTATTTTTTTACAGAACTTAATATTTTTAATACCTACAAACAAACCAAAATCAAAGGATTCAAAAATAAGTTGATAAGTGATATATCGTCCATGTTTCTTTTTCATTTTGACATTAAATCTTATTTTTGATAACAAAGTGAAGACATGTAGTTTTCAAACAAAAATGGAACCGTGTCTGTAAAATGTAAAATTATAATATATAGAAGGTAATATAATCATAGGAAACAAAATAAATTGGCTATATTTCCATTAAGTTGGAAATATTTTCATTTAAAGAAAATCTATTAATATTCACTTGTTGCTCAAGTCTTTTGGAAAGCTTCCAGAGCTTCTTTGCTGTGAATGACCTGAGAGACATAGATTTCCTTTCTGAACAAGATTAAGTCAATGTAGGCCACAAAGCAAGCAGAATAACGAGGAGGCAAAATCCCAGTGGGTCTGATTTGTGGAAAAGTAGAATATTTTTTTACACTGTAGTACCTGTGCTTACATAGTGACTTTTTATAAACCTTCACTAATGGTCTAAAGATTATTATGACTTGTGAACTGTAAAACTATCCTAAAGAATTAATAGATTTGGTGACTTAGAACATAATGTTACTATTATCTCCACTCACTGTGGCATGTCTTAGGGTACTTCTTTGCAGAATTTCATATTGAATATAATGGGGTTTCCTGGCTACTCCATAGTATTAATAAAGATGTGAATTTATAGTGTTAGGATCAGAATATAGTTTTAATTTTTCAACAAATTCTAATTTTTGAAAGGATTCTGAACGTGAAATAGTATTATAAGGATGTAGAAAATCAACCTCTCTTGAATATTTTATCTCATCGTTTTTATCCCCAATATTTCACACATGTTAGGTATATAATGTATATTTTTTTGTTTCTGAATTGATTGAGAATGTTGTCAAGTACCAGATCAGACTTGAAAGTTTACTCACGTTGATAATTACAGTAAGCAAAACCTGGTATGCATAATAGCAATGCTACCTTATATACACTTTATACAAGTCACAAGGAGAACCAAATTAAAATTTACCAATTCCTTGGTAAGTAAAGACCAAAATAAAGGAAATTAGCATTTTCATGCACCAAGCTTCCACACATCAATGACATTTGGAGTAAATGTATCTGATATCAGATACCAGATATCCAATATCAGTTATGTCTGGTAACAAATGTCACTGGTTCTTGGGGTGCTGAACCCTAAGCTGTGAGCAGTGATTGGAAAAGCATTCCTAAAGCTGCCTTCTTTATATCTCCTTCTTCTAAATATTCTATACCATCAGGCTCTTTTATTTTTTTTAATTCCAACATGTGATAACAAGGTTATATCGTACATATTCTTTCTTTAGACATATTGAAAACTTAAATAAATCTTTCTCTGTGTGGTTGTGGCACTATTGAGCCTCTTAAAAAAGATGCTTCTTTCTGTAATGACCATTTGTTTGGTGATTGTAGTTTAATTCATATACGTATTGTATTAATGGTCTTCCAGACACCTTACTGTCATCCCAAATCTATAATTTTGTGTCTAAATATGTGTACTGGGAGGATTTGATACTGTAATTTCTCATTTCAGACAACTACTTCTAAGCTGAAGCAGAAAAACAGGAAAAAGCTGCAAAAAAATTCTTTTTATGCTTCTGTTACATATGCAACATGAGGACACAATTACACAATATTTATAGTTGGTAAAATATTTCTTTATATAAATAGGAAGCCACCAGATGACATTCAATATTTTTAGAAGAAGTTGTAGTTACATTTTTCTGACCTTCCTTTGCTTTAAAAAAAAAATCATGTATCTCAAGAAATTCAAAGTGTTGTTCTCATTTCGCAAAATCTGAATTTTTTTTACTGAAACTACTTGTCTGCTAAAAATTTTGTCACATAGTGAGGGCAAGTGTTTCACATTTATATGAGAAACTGATATTTTATAAATGAAGAAACCAAGTCACAGTAGGATTGCAAAACTTTTCTAGGGCTGACAATTTGACAACACTGTAACAGAAACATTCTTATACATGCCACTTCAAGCTTACAGTTTATTAAGCCAAATTATAGAATTCTAATAGTGTTTTCTCCAATTTCTAAAATGGCATATATAACTTTTCTATTTTAATCTCTGTCTAGTTATCAACCTATAGAAATATTTAGGAAATGTCTAAACAAGTGTTCAAAAATCAGGATGTATTACACTCTTAAACCATGTATTTCTTTGGAATTTTAACTCGCTTACCATCTTTGCTTATTTCTATTGCCATGAGTTCTGTAAATGCTAACAGGCAGTCTCTGGCTTTACTTGTTATTGCTAGCAATGAGACGTGTTTTCACTGACCTTAAGACCTTTTTGAGGGACAGTCTTCCAGGCATACAGAAACTACAAAACGGAGGCAAAACCAATCCTCTGTGGTCTCTGAGCAAAAAGACGTAGATTGACGTATCTCTTCACTATTACAGGATTCTAAGCTTTTTAAAAAACAAATATTTTATTGAAAAATAAAAATTTTATATTGAGGCTATATGTGTACATCATGTGTGGACTACCACAGTCATATTAATTAACATGTTAATCACTACCAATAGTGCCATTTGGGTAGGGGGTGAGGACACTTAAAATCTGTTCTCTTATATTTCAAGTAAACATCATAACTATAGTATTACTAACCATAGTCACCATGCTATACATTAAATCCCTACAGCTTATTCATATTGTTACTGAAACTATGTATGTTTTGACCATTTCCCCATTCTCCCCCATTCCCCCAGTCCCTGGCAACTATTATTCTACTCTTTGCCCCAATGAGTTTGACTTTTTTAGATTCAATGTGCAAGTGAACTCATACAGTATTTGTCTTTCTGTGTCTGGCTTATTTCATTTCACATAATGTTCTCTAGTTTCATCCATGTTGTCACAAATGGCAAGATTCCCTTCTTTCTTATGGCTGAATATTTCTTTACACACACACACACACACACACAAACACACACACACACATTATTCAGAATGGTAATAGTAATATAAGCTTCTGTAGCATAACCCATCACTTCTACTAACCTATGGAGCTCTTAAAGTAATTTGATTCAGGGGTACAAAACAAATAAATTCCATAAAAGTTAATAACAGCATTAATGACTACGAAGAAAGACAATTTAATACTTTACTATTATTTAATCAAAATGATTAAAAAAAATAGGACAGATAGGTAGGTAAATAGTTGTAGACAAGTCATAAAAAAGTGTTTTCAATTGTTCTTTAGATCATGAGAAATTCAAGAGGTTTTTATAACTGGCGATCGACATAACTGGCAAATCCAATTCCTGTGTTTGCAAACGAGAGCTTGTATTTCGAATTAGGAATGTTGGTAGAAAAATAATAGTTTTGACTGTGAAAAACTGCTAATGAAAGCTGCTACTTTGTGCTCATTGCATAGAAATTGCATAACTATGGAACTGAATAGATATTTTCATGCCACAGAACTTCATACAGATACCAAAGAATGTAATTCATAGCTTAGCGATTTTTCTTAAACATCTAGTATCAAATGAGGAAAACAGCTGAACAAGATAACAGAGAAATTTTGTTGGTGACTATACACAAGAAACACAAAATAGATGTTGTTAATTTATGATACAAATTTCAGTACATAAATATCTCTTCTCCTATAAATACAGAATTAATAACCAACCTCATAACAATACATACATAATAATGATCAAGTTATCCCTCGATATTTGTGGGGGATTAGTTACAGAACCCACTGTGGATGTCAAAATCCATGTGTGTGCAAGCCCTTATATAAAATGGCATAGTATTTTAGGCAACAAATCAACAGAGGAACCATTTCTCTTTCAAAGGAGAGAAGAAATCTAGGGTTATCAGAGGCGGAAGGGGAAGGGACTGGACAAGGGGCATAGAGAATAAGTATGATTTGTAACAATATATATGCTAGTAATATTGAT
>NW_007731678.1:76798-78006 GCF_000696425.1 Galeopterus variegatus
TATGATTTGTAACAATATATATGCTAGTAATATTGATTTAATCAACATATGTCAATGTTGAACCCGCAAAATATGTATAATTAACTATGATTCAATAATTTTAAAAAAATCATTGCACATATAAAATTCTATAGCCAGTGAAAATATCCTTTAAAAGTGAAATACTTTTTCCCAATGAATAAAAGTTGAGAAAATTCAGTGCCAGAAATCTAAAACTACACAAATACCAAATCAAAATCTTTAGACAATGAATGATCCCAGAATGACACACAGGAGCAAATATGGAGCCTAGGAAATATTACTGACTGCAAATAGCAAATATAACAATGTTCAAAATATATGTATAATTAAAATGCATAATAAACATGGCACAAAAGAAAGATAAAACAAATGGAGTTAAAGTATTCCAAGGCCATAGTGTTATCTAGATGGTATTATTACATTACTATAAGTCAAAGATGCATATTGTAATTACGTGGTATCTACAGCAATACCTGATCTGTCGGAACACCATTAACAAGACCTTTTTTACTCTAGATGCGAATAGATTATCTTATCACAATTTGCTCACCTTTAAGGGAAGATAGATAATAAAAAAAACTCAACATACCAACAGCTCAGTATCAGACATGTCTCTTCTGTGAGAAGTCATAGAAAAGTTAAGAGATTTTTTTTTGTCCTACCAAGTGAAAGCTTAGGTGTAAAGCAACACACCCGAATGTGAAAACAACTCTATGTTAGAAGCCATAGGCTCCATATAAGAAGACTTGGATATAATTCCCAGACCCCTGCAAGAAGATACCTCTTTATAAATCATTCTACATGCAAGGAAAATCAAAGCTGTGTCTTCTAACCTGATGTTTATAATTTATCCATGGCCCTCTTAATTAAGCTTCCAGGAGTTGACAGTTTAGTATGACACCTGAAATTCCACTATCATCAGGGTTCTAGGGAAACAGCTATGTGAAAGTTAACCCAAGTTCATTTTTCCATGTATAAAGAAAGTTTTATTAGCTGTATATTCACAGCTATAAAAAGAATAGTAAGAATTTGAATATTAAAGTACATAATTTATAGAGAAGACAGCACAAAGGGAGAAAAGGGAAAACCTGATAGGACAAAGATGCAGCACATACGTAAATGATAGATATAAACCCAACCTAGTAAGTCACTACATAAAATTTAAATAGACTAAATGTTTAGGTAAA
>NW_007731678.1:78963-80174 GCF_000696425.1 Galeopterus variegatus
ATATAAACCCAACCTAGTAAGTCACTACATAAAATTTAAATAGACTAAATGTTTAGGTAAAAGAGTAAAAAATTATCTGATTACTTTCTTCATAAATGATGAAACAAGCAAAAAAATTATATATAATTAGGGAAATACAAATTAAAACCACACTGAGATATCATTTCACCCCAGTCAGACTGGCTATAATCAAAAAGACTGAGAATAACAAATGCTGGAGGGGATACAGAGAAAGGCGAACACTTCTAAACTGTTGATGGGACTGCAAATTAGTACAGCCACTATGGAAAACAGTAGGGAGGTTTCTCAAAAAACTACAGATAGAACTACTATACGATCTAGCAATCCCACTTCTGGGTAAATACCCAAAGGAATGGAAATCACGATTTTGAAGGGATACGTGCACTCTCATGTTCATCACAGCTCTATTAACAATAGCTGAGACATGGAACAAACCAAAATGTCCATTGATGGACGACTGGATAAAGAAAATGTGGTATATATAAACAATGGAATACTACTCAGCCATGAGAAATGAAATTCTGTCATTCACAGCAACATGGATGAACTTGTAGGAAATCATGTTAAGTGAAATAAGCTAGACACAGAAAGAGAAGCACCACACGTCCTCACTCATAAGTGGGAGCTAATAGAGAAAGAAGGAAAGAGAGAAAGACAACAGTGGTGAATTAGACTTGCAGATGGAGAGAACAGATCTACTATGGTTGCTGTAGGTGGGGTGGAGAGGGAGAGTGGCATTAGGAACAGGTTGGATGGGGGACATGGGGAATAATTGCAATTTGTGGTGGTGGGCATGCTGATAGTATTGATGTGATCTCCATATCTTGGGCACAGGGGCTGATGGTCAGCTCTGTGAATATCATCCTGAATAAGGAAAAGCTTTCAGATTAAAAACCTGAACAAGACAAGGATGACCACTATCACCACTCCTATTTAACAGAGTGTTAGAAGTGCTAGCCAGAGCAATCAAGCAAGATAAAGAAAGAAAGGCCTTCCAGATTGGAAATGACAAATGCAAACTGTCCCTCTTTGTGGATGACATGATCCCATATATAGAAAACCCTAAAGACTTTTCCAAAACCTTCTTAAAGCTAATTAACTATTTCAGTAATGTTGCAGGATGCAAAATCAACATCCAAAAATCAGTAGCATTTTTGTTCTCCAATAATTAACTAGTAAAAAAAAAAAAA
>NW_007731678.1:80946-83293 GCF_000696425.1 Galeopterus variegatus
TAGTTACCAAAAAAATAATATACATAGCAGTCAGTTTAACAAAGGAGGTGAAAGATCTCTATAAAAAGAACTACAAATCACTACTGAAAGAAATTAGACACAAAAAGATAGCACAAGGGCCGGCCCAGTGGCTCACTGGAGAGTGCGCCGCTTGGGAGTGCGCGGCGCTCCCGCTGAGGGTTTGGATCCCATGTGGAGACCAGTTCCCGCTCACTGGCTGAGCGCAGTGCAGGCACAAAACTGAGGGTTGCGATCCCGTTGCCGGTCAGTAAAAAAAAAAAAAAGATAGCACAAGACATAATAACACAAAAATGGAATGACAAGTTATTCCATGCTCTTGGACTGGAAGAATTAACATTGTGAAAATGTCCATTCTATCTAAAGTGGTCTACAGATGCAATGCAATCCCCATTAAAATACCAATGAAATTTTTCACAGAAATAGGAAAAACAATCCTAACATTCATATGGACCAACAAAAGATCCCAAATAGCCAAAGCAATCCTGAGCAGAAAAGAAAATAAATAAACTTGGAGAAATTACACTACCTAACCTCAAGCAATACTATAAAGCTATAGTAACCAAAACCACATGGTACTGGCATAAAAGTAGGCACTCAGACCAAAGAACAGAATAGAGAATCCAGCCAATGGATACTTGACAAAGGCATCAGGAGCATACATTGGGGAAAAGACTATTTCTTCAACAAGTGGTGCTGGGAAAACTGGACAATCATATGTAGAATAATGAAACTAGATTTGCATCCCTTGCCATATACCAAAATTAACTCAAAATGCATTAGAGATTCATATATAAGACTAGAAGCTATAAAACTACTGAAAGAAAACATAGGGAAAACATTTCAGGAAGTAGGACTGGGCAGAGACTTTATGAACAAGACCCCAAAAGCAAAAGCAACAAAAGAAAAAAAAATGGGATTATATCAAATTAAAAAGCTTCTACACAGCAAAAGAAACAGTTAACAAAGTGAAAATACAACTTACAGAATGGGAGAATATATTTGCAAACTATATATCTAACAAGGGATTAATATCCAGAATATAAAAGGAATTCAAAAAACTTAACAGTAAAAAAACCAAATAACCCAATTAAAAAATGGGCAAAGGAGCTGAATAGGTATTTCTCAAAGGTAGTTGTATGAATAGCCAATGGACACACAAAAAATACTCAACATCACTAAGCATCAGGGAAATGCAAATCAAAACCACAATGAGATATCATCCCACACCAGTTAGACAGGACAGTATCAAAAAGACTGAGACTAACAAATTCTGGCAGGGATGTAGAGAAATGGGAATCCTCCTACACTGATGAAGGGACTATAAATTAGGGCAGCTGTCATGGAAAACAGCAACAGATAGAACTGCCATACGAGCCATCAATCCCACTGTTGGGTATATGCCCAAAGGGATAGAAATCATCATGTGAAATGGACACCTGCACTCATATGTTTATTGCATCTCTACAATAGCTAAGAGTTGGAACCAACCTAAATATCCATCAACAGACAACTGGATAAGGAAAATGTGGTATATATACAGAATGGAATACTACTCTGCCATAAAAAGGAACAAAATCCTGCCCTTCACAGCAACATGAATGAACTCAGAGAAAATTATGTTAGTGAAATAAGCCAGGTACAGGCAGAGAAATACCACCTGTCCTCACTCATAAGTGAGCACTGAAAAAAAAAAAAAAAAAAAAAAAAAAAAAAAAAACAAATAACAGAAAAAGAAAGATACAACAATCATAATAATTCCTTGAAGTTTCAAAAGGACAGAATGGAATTGATGTGGGAAAGGGGTGGGGAGATGTGCTAGGGAGAAATTGGCAAAGGGCCACAAAAAATGTTTAAATCGTGTAATGATAAAATTAAAAAAAATTAAATATTGACGAAATCAGTATATTTCAACTTCTTAACATACCTCTTTCTCTTCCAACTACTGTTTATAGTAGAGTATAAGATTTTTCTTAGTGCTTACCTTTAAACATTTAGGTATTTTTATATATTTATATAATAAATAAATAAATATTTTTAAAGAATATGTCCTAGCTCCAGATACCTTTATTAATGAGTTCTTACAAATACTTAAAGAAGATATAAGAAAAATCACTAACAAATACTTTTTTAAAATAGAAAAAATATGGAATACATCTCAGTCACTTAATGGGATAAAGAAAAATTACAAGCAAAATTTGCAAGGACATTACAATATAAAGCAATTATAGTCTAATCATTATGATGAATATATAAGAAAGGAAATAATAAACTAAATTATTAACAAAATAACTCCAGTGGTATATAAAGAGAAAAGCATATATCATGA
>NW_007731678.1:83733-85114 GCF_000696425.1 Galeopterus variegatus
TAAACTAAATTATTAACAAAATAACTCCAGTGGTATATAAAGAGAAAAGCATATATCATGACCATAGTACATTTTCTCACCAATGACAAATTGGGATTAATATTCAAAAATCCAATAATTCATGTAGTATAACATGTATGATAATTTCAGTAGAAAAAGAGAAGGCATATGATAAAATTCAATGTCTATTAATGATAAAAACTTTTAGTCAACTACATTTAAGAAGATACTTCCTTAAACTAGAAAAGAATATCTATAAAAATTGATACATCAAATTTTATATTTAGTGGTGAAATTTTTAAAAAATTTCCACGAGTGAAACAAGAATTTTCATTATCTCCACATATACTTAACGCTGTCTTGGGAAATGCCACATAGGGTTATAAGGTAAGGAAAAAGAAAAACAAAACATTTCAAAATAAGAATTGACAAAAAATAAATAAATAAGATCACCATCATTTATAGATAAGTTTGTATATGTAAACATTCCAAACTAAATTCCAGAAAAGCATTTATAATTAGTAAATTAACATCAATATTCCCATAAAAAGATTAACGTGACTTTGTCAAATCTGTGTGAGTGTATGTGCGTATGCATACGTACATAATCACACATGCACACACAAGCACACAATTGGGCAACTCATAAGTCTGTTGGGCATAAAATGGAGATATTGAACTAGTCTCTGGTCCCCCTTTCTGTGTACACATCACCTGAAACTAAAGAAAGTTCTCATAAGAAAATGCAGAAACCCATAAACTTTTCTTTCTTAGGAAAGAGGTCTATTTTACCATTGTACTAGCTGGTTAGAGATCTCTTTTACCCTTGTACTAGTTGGTTGCTAAGGTTCTTTCCAGCTCTGAACTTCTATGGTTTTATGATTCATGGATATAGTTTACAAACCTGCACAGTCTCATCCTAGATGTGTATAAACCTTCACTGTTCATTTCCTGACCCTTGTAACAGCCTCTCTTACTTCTTTTAATGTTCCTGGTACATAGAAATAACCTTCAACAATTCCTTGAAATTGTTAAGACAAGTGAACAGATATGATATATTGGGGGAGGGGAGAATAGGGAGGAAAGAGGAACGGGAAAAGGGACATGAAAATCAACTACAATGTATATTGAGAAATTAAAATAAAAAATAAATAAATAAAAGTAAAATAAAATAAAATAAATAACCTTCTGATCTTTTTGGACTTACAGAAATATTTTGTTGTTTAAAAAAGTATTAAATTAATTGAATTGTAATTAGTTTTCCATAATTTACAGTGCCTCATGAAGATAAATCTGTCCATTCACAATTCTTCATTGTGCAGCAGTAATTGCACATTGTACAGTACTATGCATATGCATATATACAGATGCAGAAATTATT
>NW_007731678.1:86368-87189 GCF_000696425.1 Galeopterus variegatus
GTACATAAGTAATTAAAATTTGTGCATTTTAGGATGATATCATGGAAGAACTTAAGCATTTCAAAGAGGAAGGAGATGATTTCAGTAATATGGATCTTAAAGGACTGAGCTACTGCTCATGGGGGAACATTCTAAACATAAGCAATGCAGGTTTGCAAATTTTGATGAAAAATATGTGGATTTAGGAGAGCATAAGAAACTAGCTTAGACAGGTAATTTGAGGGAGCCAAGTATGTAGTGATATTTGAGAGCGATAAGAAAACTGGATGTAATCCATTTGGTACCAGGCGGCAAATCTAGGCTGCTACAGGAGTGTCTAATAAACGAAATAAGTGTATGTGAGAAAGAAATGTATACACCTTTTCTATAAGTTATCTGAATATTTAATCCTCCTTATTCAGTCAGCACATGATGAAGGAATAAAAAATAAATGTTCAGATTTGTAATTTATAACATACAGCTTTGTAAACTGAGTTCTACATGGGAGGGTAAATATTTTCTCTGTAGCTTCAAAATCATCACATTGCCTACATGAGTGGAATGAACATAGTAGGTATTTAATCAATATCTATTATCATGTGCTTAATGATGACTATAGGATATGTATACACAGAAGAAAAGGAATGATTACCAATATTAAATAAGTAGAAGAAAAAGTATAGCTTATTCTCTAATAAGTATTCTTTTATATATATATTTTTATTTTCTTAATTTTTTAAATTGACAGGTAAAATGTATGTATTTATCATGTACCACATATTGTTTTGAAGTAAATATACATTGTGGAATGACTAAAAATTGTACATATTAATAATGTATAG
>NW_007731678.1:87791-94561 GCF_000696425.1 Galeopterus variegatus
ACAGAAGAAAAGGAATGATTACCAATATTAAATAAGTAGAAGAAAAAGTATAGCTTATTCTCTAATAAGTATTCTTTTATATATATATTTTTATTTTCTTAATTTTTTAAATTGACAGGTAAAATGTATGTATTTATCATGTACCACATATTGTTTTGAAGTAAATATACATTGTGGAATGACTAAAAATTGTACATATTAATAATGTATAGCATGTTGTTTTGAAATATGTATACACTGTGGAGTGGCTAAACTGAGCTAATTAACATATGACTTACCTCACATACTTATCTTTTTGTGTGAGTGGTGAGAACACTTAAAATCTACTCTCAGCAATTTTTGAAAATGCAATACATTGCTATTAAGTATAGTCACCATGCTGTACAATAGATCTTTTGAACTTGTTCCTCCTATTTAACTGAATTTTTTTTCCTCCTTCAACCAACATCTCAACCATGCATATCCCCCCAGCCACCCAAGCCAGCTGCTGGTAAACACTACTCTACTCTCTATTTCTGTGAGTTTGACTTTTTCAGATTCCACATATATGAGATTTCATCCATTTCCATTACAACATATGAAAAACAAATTCATTTGTGCAATTTTCATCTAAAGCAAAAGCAAGAATCTGTACATCATCCACCTTAAAAGTTATAAAAAAGTTATGAAATGTAACCCATGAAAAGTCATTGATTTCTTTTGCAAAATCTATCCCACATCTATGGCAACAATTCAATTTAATAAACATTATTGAAGTACAGTCCCCAACATTTAAACTTCAAAATAATTGGTATTGGTACAGCATATAAAATATTCAAATCAACATCAACAAATGTGTTAAAATGCTCACTATTCCTATAGTGTTTATTTAAATATCCAAACTAATGTCAATTAATTTCTTAAGTAAGAAAATTTATTTTAACTTCAAATTCATGTTTATATACTAAGATATGTAATTATTTTTTCATCTTCATTCAAATGCATTTTAGCACAAATTGAAACAAAATGACACAAATTAAGACTTCATCAAACAAAATGCAGCATTTCATTTTATTATACAACATCAAAACGGCCATTGTGTATACAGTTGCAGTTATTTCACGTCATATATCAGTTTATTTAATTTCCATCCTGTTACACAACATAGTCAGTCTAATGTATATGGTGCCATGCAATCAGACACTATTCCTAATAATCATAAAGTCAACTGTTTTCTGCTTCAGTGCTGTAGTGAATTAATCGAAATTGAGGGTATCTCAACACAAATTTTGAAATGCGGCCATGCAATCAGACACTATTCCTAATAATCATAAAGTCAACTGTTTTCTGCTTCAGTGCTGCAGTGAATTAATCGAAATTGAGGGTATCTCAACACAAATTTTGAAATGCCTTTGCTATGTTCCTTCTATTAATATATGAATGAATTAAAAATTCATTATATACCAAGTAAGTTACTATAAATTTTCTTAAACCTCTCAATTATCTCATGTAGTTTATGTTCACTACCTTGATTTATAAAAATTGTTGGTATGTGAGAATTAGTGAGTCATCACATTGTATATAAGATGTTATCTTCTCTTATTTTATTATTCCTTTATGATTAAAGCATTACATTCTGACAGATGAGAAATATGACTGGTGGTGTGAGTTTCGATGTATACATCTTATTAAGCCAAGAGGATGTCAAGGCATTTTATTGCTCTGCTGAGAGAGTGAAAAACATAAAAAAGCCAAATGTGAGCAAACTAATGAAAAGAAATTATCTTTGCATCCCTTTAAGAATTAATTAACACTTTACCTTTATTTCTTTTACTAGTTTTAAAAATCGTGACCTTAGAATAATTGTATGCTTTTTGTACTAAGATCAAGTTTTGATTTTTATAGTAGACTGTTTCTTTAATTTATAAACAAATAGCCAAATATTAATTTTCTGTATAGCTAGCTATTTATCCAAATGAACCAATGTTCTTTGGTGCCTAATCAGAATCCTAAAAACACCTTATATTAGTTTTATTTTTAGGAATTTTGGGACTCTATTTTTTCCCAGGACCCAAATATTCCTAGACTAATATTCATGTGTAAAACCTCATTATTTCCAGGGAGACTCTAAAAATCAGACCTAATCTGATTCATTAAGTTTAAATTCTAATTTAATTATTTAATTTACTTAGATTTTTACCTTTTTATTATCTAAAATATAGAGTTTATGATTATAAAAATTCATTTAAATTTGTTTTATTGTATGTATTAATATTTAATAATCTCATTAAAATCACACTCATTTTATGTTTAGTATATATACATTTATGCTGTTTCACCACCTGTCTACTGCCTTGACTCACAGATGTAGAAAGATTTAAAAGTAGAGCATCTTTCTCTGGTCTCACATAAGCAACTCAAATTCAACTTGCTCGAATCTCAATTCTTTATCCTGAAGAATTTGGATACCTCAGTGATTCATGTCCCACTTAAACGCATTACCTTCCTCCTAATTTTACCAACTAGAAACTTGAAATCATCTTTGACACCTCATTTCCTTTTAACATCCATGGATATTCAATTAATGGTTCTATAAATTTCATTTATTTTTTAAACTCATGGAGTTTTTTGCATATTTATTGCAACCATCCTGGTCTATGTACCACTATTGCTATATTATTTAGTTGCAAAAGATCCATAACCTATTTCCCAGCACTATTATAAAATCTTTTTTAATTCATTTGTTCACAGTAGAGTTAGAATGATTCTTTAAAAATAACATATTATTATAGGTTTAACATTTTTATGTCTGACATTGTGCTTTATGTAAGGATCATCATATGAGACTCTGGATGAATACAGACTTGCTGTATCAGTTTCCTAAAATGGCATTCTTCACTAACTTCTCTGCACTACATAGTATGCTCCTTTCTTCCTCTGGACCTTTGCACTTATTTACACTGCCTAAAACTCTGTCCACCAAGTTGACTCCTTCTTGAATCTTAATCAACAGTAGCTACCAAAGTTCATTGCCCATAACAGGAACTTCTCTAGTTATCTACATCAAAAAGGGATTGTATCAGCAGGAGTGGTTGGAAGGACAGGAGTTTCTGAATGTAGGATAGACATGAAGGAAAATCTCCCAAGACAAAACAAAATCAAAACATTTAGGCAAGCTATTGCCTCTGAGGACCTATCTGGAAGAAGAAGCTTGACAGTTTTTCCTTAAGAGTTTTCCTATGAATTAGTTTACTTATTACACTAGTTTGTGTGTCAAAAATCCATAATCAAGACTTGCAATGACTTCCTCCACCACAAATAAATCTTGATTTTCAAGTAGCTGCAGAATGGAAAAATAAAAGAATTTCCAAATTTTACATGATCTTATTTAATTTGTAGAAGCAATTTGCATCTAAAGTCATGTTGCAATAAAGTCCCATTGAATGTAGTGGTGACTATCTATCTTCTTTGGTAAAGAACAACATCCTATGAGGAGAGGAGAATGTGGATTGAGCAGCCTAATCCAAAGTATTGATCAAGTCAACTTTCAGAGAACAACATAATATCACTCACTCAAGGAAGCCTTACTTGACTTCCCCAAATCGATAAAAATTTCTGTGATGGGATGTGATAAAAGTCTCTGATCACAACTGTAGTTAACAAACACTTGTTAAATATCTGGTTGCCTCACTAGAGTAGATAGAATGTCGCTTTCACAAAGGCAGGGAATAAGGCTTTGTTCATTGCTGCATGCACAGCGCCATGTGAACAACTTTGCGTATGGTAAGTACTCCACAAATAATTTATTGAGTCAATCACTGTGAGAACATAGATTATCAGTAGGTATTGTATTTGTTTTTCATGGAAATAAATAATTTTCTCAAGTACTCCATCAGGATCCTATGAAGCACTTTGATAGGTTGGCTCTGTATAATAAGGGCAGTTATTACAGCACTATAGTAATTTTTACAGAAAGTCCAACTGTTTTATTTTAACCTCACTAGTTTAACATTGAAAATTAACTAGAAGCAGGAATAAGGAGGAAAAAAATAAAACCCAAACCTAAATAACATTGGTAGTTGCTACATATATCTTTAAACAACTACTTTATGTAACAAAAAAAAAAGAAAATCTGGGTTTTAAATGCAAGTAAAACAGACAAACAAAAGTAACAACGGAAACATAAAAATGTCTTCGAATTTATACCAACATGGAATGTATAAATTGTCACGCAAGCAAAAAAAAAAAAAAAATATCTTAAAAATCTTGAAAATATGTAATGTGGCTTGGCAAATGGATTCTTCAGTTACTTTTTAAAAAATCATTTACATATTTGTTTATTTATTTATTTTCCTCAAAAATATACAAACCAAATAGAAAATAACCAAAAGGAAAACCCTAATAGACAACACAGCAAAGTGAAATAGCAGAAATGAGGGAGTGTTGCATAATTTACCAACACTTTCTCTTCTAAATCTGACTTTGCCTGTGTCTTACCGAATAATACATTACATTGTACAATAGAACTAATTTTAGTAGAGATGTCAGGAAGACCACTATCTACCATTTAAGTTTCACATGTTTTTTTCAGAGTTGAAAGGTAAATATGCATTTCTATTATGAGGGACAAACATTTAAATTTAATTAAAATTGAGATTAAGCTAGTTTCATCTACTAAAAAGCTCATTTTGTTGTCACATGTGATACTTACGAAAATTTTCAAATTACACATTACAATTTATGTTTTCAGGGAACACAGATAATGAACCAGCTACACGTTACTCAATAAGGACCTTTATAGCAATCATTCAAAGCCAGGTTGAAGGCCCTGCTCCACTCTGCCAGTTTGCTTTCTACGAATGTAAGTCTATTCTAAGAGCCAAACATAACATGTGATGAAACTACACTGTTGTAAAAAATTCAAAATATGTAGTTAACCAATGTCTGCCAGTTTGCTTTCTACGAATGTAAGTCTATTCTAAGAGCCAAACATAACATGTGATGAGACTACACTGTTGTAAAAAATTCAAAATATGTAGTTAACCAATTATATGATATTTGGTGGGCTAAATTGCAGAATTCTGAAACTGAGATTGTCAAACTGTGCCATGGACAATGCACAGGTTGAGTTTTAGGGCATGGAGGTCTGAGCACTACTGTTACGAGGGTGGGTTTGAACTTCATCTTGAAGTCCAGTCACCTTTCCTTTCTAGCAACTCCTGGTCAAATTTACTGTCTCACATAAAAATAAAAATGTTAAAATGAGTGAATGAATGAATATTGGTGTGTGGGAAAAAGCGAGGATTAATGGAAGCAGCAAGACATTAAACTTAGATTTACCAGTGGTACTTTAAGCCATTCATTTCAAACAGCTCTGATACTCGTATATAGCATAATAAATACTGATAGTGATGTTAACCTTCTAGGCTTGCTTGGTAAATTAAAATTAGTAGATAGATATATTATGCATATTAAACATTATTATTTCAATTAGTAAGGCATATCACTGAAACTCATAAGTTTTAGCATTAAAGAATGCAGTGTTGTGACCATTTAGCCTGATTCTTGTTGGGTAAATTTAATTTCAGACCAGATGTATCTGCAAAGGATCAGTTTATGTATTTCAGCCAAAGCTCTGGACATACAACTCATTTTTAAAAAGATTTAAAAGTTAGTACCAGGAATGCAAAGCCTGGTTTGACTTAGGGCTCTAGAATGTGATTTTTCCTCTGAATTGAGGGAGGGGGATTTCTACCTGATTTAGCCTACAAATTCAAATGCCAATCAAAATAAAGTATTGTGGAAAAATCATGTCTCTAGGGTAAAGTAGAGGTTATTTGCAAGCTCTATATTGCAAGGTATAGTATTATTTTTTTTAGTTTCCTGGGTACAAAAAGATGTTGTTTTGCTTGTAGTTAAACAAACTAATAACTCCATTATAAGTATGTTACCCAAGACTGTTTGCAATTCAAGTCCTCCAAAGTTGATGCTGTGGAAATATCATTTATATCAGGCCAATAAAGTGTTTTCCAGTAGACTTTTGCTATTAAAGACCTGAAATTATATAAGTACAAAAGGAATAAATACATATTATTATTATTATTACAAATCCCTGGGAGCAGAGTGCATAAGAGATGATCTTTTTAGATCCTCATCTTCCAGCTTGAGATAAAGACAAAGTAATCTGGAAAGTGAAAGTATCAATAAAAGAGATTCAATTTGTGATTTTGGATTTTCAATTATTCACCTATGTATCACTTTTAAATAAATTTCATATTAATTATAGACAGATAGTAAAAAGATTTAGAAAGGTTCAAGATTCTAAGCAAGGTCTTACCCTAACCATCCTCATCCAATTAGAATTTAAAAATACATATTCAGTTTATCTTACTATACTATTACTAAAAAAATTTTACATCGAATTAAAATTAATTCCTCAGATTTTAACAACCGCTGATTTTATGTGATGACTACAAAGGGCCTCATCAGAGAATTTTTAGGGCTATAATGTGACCTGTACAGTACTGTGTCAGTGGATACATGATTCCATGTATTTTTCAAAATCAATAGAATCATACTCTACCAAAAATAAACTTTATTATATGCAAATTTTAAAAAATCAACCAGTATATCAGGGAATCTAGGGATGGAATACTCACTGTGGGGAATGGATCTCATTGTATAAAAATGAATGGCATAATGTCACCAAAGGAGGTGGGAAAAATCAAGGGAGCTGACCTAGTTAACTTTGGGAAACAGTGTTTTGATTGGATAATGTACAGCTAACCACA
>NW_007731678.1:95332-105575 GCF_000696425.1 Galeopterus variegatus
TTGTTACAAATGGCAGTATTTCATTCTTTTTCATAGCAGAGTAGTATTCCATTGTGTAGATCTACCACATTTTCCATATCCACTCATCTGATGATTGACATTTGGGTGGTTCCAACTCTTGGCTATTGTAAATAGTGCTGCAATGAACATTGGCGAACAGGTATACCTTCGATTTGATGATTTCCATTCCTCTGGGTATATTCCCAGCAGTGGGTTAACTGGGTCATATGGTAGATCTATCTGCAAATTTTTGAGGAAAGTCCATACTGTTTTTCATAGAAGCTGCACCATTTTGCAGTTAATTCTAAAACTACATGCATACTAGGATTGAACAAATAAGTAAGTAGATTGTAGAAAACAGGAACCAAGTTTCTTACTGGAAGAGGAAGAAGTTACAAGTAAGAAGGAGAAAACTAGAATGAACCCTGTGATGCAGGAATAGAGTCAGATAGATAGTTGATGATACATAAATAGACAGACAGACAGATAGACAGACAGACAGACAGACAGACAGACAGATAGATAGATAGATAAGAAGAAATATACATAGTAGGTGATTCTTAAATAAATGTTTTTATATTTACCTTAGTTTATGTCTTTTATCTATGTTTGTTAGCTCTGTCTGCTAAGATGGCCTGAAGAAATATACATAGTAGGTGATTCTTAAATAAATGTTTGTATATTTACCTTAGTTTATGTCTTTTATCTATGTTTGTTAGCTCTGTCTGCTAAGATGGCCTGATAGATAGACAGACAGACAGATAGACAGACAGACAGACAGACAGACAGACAGACAGATAGATAGATAGATAAGAAGAAATATACATAGTAGGTGATTCTTAAATAAATGTTTTTATATTTACCTTAGTTTATGTCTTTTATCTATGTTTGTTAGCTCTGTCTGCTAAGATGGCCTAGAAACAACGACCAATAGAAATGAGCACAACCAGCCCCCATATTTATCTTGGTTTCTAAATACCTTTCTTCAATAAACAAATACAGGAGATCCTAAGAGAAATGGCTGATTCTAAAGCTAGGGCAGAAAATCTAAGATGGTCCTGCAGTATCCTGTAGTAACAGAAAAATAGAAAATGCCAATAAGCCATCAAGAGCCACTGATGAGTGCTAAAGTTAGAGCAAAACTTTAAAGAGAATAATATATTTGTGTGGTCTCAAGGCAGCTTGCTCAAAATATTTATTAATTACTCTGGTGGTTTTAAAATATCTTCACAAATTATTTAATATTCTTCCCTCCAGGAGGTGGAGCTTAATTCCTCTCTGTTAAGAGATGGCTGGATTTATTAGCTTGTTCCTGTAACAAATTGAATATGAAAAGGGAAAAAGAATAAAATTTATGTTTACAAAACCTGGAAAATACCACCTTAACCAAGTGATCAAAGCTAAAATGATCAGTAAGAATTCATGCTGATATCAGGTACCCCCTGATAAATGTGAGAAAAAGGCCAATTCATCTCGTGATATCCCTTCCCCAAACTCATAACCCCCATCTAATTATGAAAAGGCATTAGACAAACCCAACTGAGTGAGACTGTCAATACCACCAATATGCTTCAAAAGTGACTTCCAAGGTCAAAAAAACAGAAACGACAAACAAACGACAAACAAAAAACAGAGAAACTGTCACAGATTTAGGGAAACTAAGAAGACATGATGACTAAGTGAATAAATGGCATTGTGTATTAAATCCCGGATCCAAGAAAAAAAAGGATGTTTGTAGAAAAGCTTGTAAAATACAAAAGGAAGTCTGTAGTCAATACTATTACGCTAACGTTAATTTTTTAGTTTGATAAGCACACCAGACATGTTCATAAGAGCTTTTAACATTAGAAATAGCTGGGTGCTGGACACATGGGAACTCTCTATACTATCTTTGTAAGTCTTCATTAAACCTAAAATCATTTCAAAATAAAAAGTAGAACAAACACATAAGAAACAGAAAATTTTTTAGATACCACTAGTTGTCAGCTGTTGTTTTCCTTATTTTATATTGTTTCCATTTTTCTAGAATATGACTGCATTTGACAAACTATTGCTTTAAGTTTCTTTATAAGACTTCTGACTTTTAAAAATTGACTGGTAAAGGACAAAAAAACCATATTCCCTGATCATTTCTTTATGCTGCCAATGTCACTCACATCCAAGATCTTTGACCTATAATTCTTTTAACTAAATTTCTGCAGTGTTGACTGTCATTCAAAGAAACATAAATCACATCCTCTGGGAATTGTATGTGCTGTATGGAAAGCATTGCTATCTTTGAAATGATTCAGTTTGTTTTAGAATTCATCACAAAAATAAGTACATTAAAAAACAGTCTTAAATTCAGGCTGAAATAATATGCATTTCATTGATATAAATCACATTTATGACCCTAACATTTAGTGTTTATTGTTTTTAGAGCAGTAGACACAATGCAGCAGAACTGAAAAACAAAAAAAGTGGGCATCCTATCCTAAAATTAAATATAGAATTAGTGTGCAAGGATCATAAGGATCACTGCAACTTTAAGACACGAGTTAATGAGTACGTATCCTGGAACACACTGATTTCCAAGAACTGTATAACACAATGCTTTTAAATGCCCTTGATGATTAATACTAGTTGTCTTTGATGTCTGGCTAGGGACTTTAAGAGAATTAGAATAGTTGTTACTTTCAAATAACTAAGTTTTTCCCAATGCTCACCCGTACCCTTAATCTATACACCAGGCATCTAAATGGGCCCCAGATTCTTGACCAATTCTATCCCAAGATGTTACTCATGGCCTCCACCTACACAAAAAAAGGAAGTCAACTGGCCTTATGGACTTACCCAGAGTGACTGTTTTTAATCTTAAATTTCCACTTCACTGGTTCTTTATTATGAATCATATAATCATTATGTACCCTGTTACCTAAGAGTGAGGTAAAAGCCCTATGTCTGAGTCATAGTCAGTGGCAAGTTAAGGATAAAAGGGTGACATCCAGAACCAGAAGAATCAAGAGGAGGTAGTAATAAATAGAAAGTCGATAAGATGGGACAGATTGGGAAGTTTAAATAAAGTAGAGGTCAAGAAAGAAATGTTGCTCAAACAGTCTAGCACTCAGACATTAGGAAGTATGCCCAAGCCAGGGATCAATTTGGTCAGACTCAGAAAAGATTTTGGACAAGAAAATCGGATATAGCCTGTAAGAGATTAGAGGACCTTTAGTTGAAATAAAATCTGACCTCAGACATGAATAGAATTTTCACTATATCTTGCTGCAATAAGATTGACTGAGTGTGGCTACTCAGGGTAAGGAAGTCCAAACTGCTGAACTGAAGTAATTCTGTTTTCAAAACTTATATTCTGAAATATACAAAGTTAAGCACATTATATTCATCCATAAAATGCACATTATATTCATCCATAAAAAACCCCTCACACCCGTCCGTGGTAAGTAGATAAGGGATTCTACCCACAAATGCCCTTGACATCATCCTTTTGTATTTATATTATTGATTTAGTTTCATTTCCTATCATTTCTCAGAAGACACTTCAATAACCTCTTAAATGTATTCCTTGCTAAACATCTTTTCCATAGTTAATTAACTTTCTAAACTACTGGCATGATCATATCAACCATAGTCCAATAACCTTTGACTGCTTACAGAATAAGCTTTAACATTTAAAACCATATTGTAGATCCTTCATGGCCAGGCTATATCATATATTTTCCTATTCATGCAGGCTTTGTTAACTTAAATTGGATAACTTAATTAGCCCGACACTTCAAACATGTCCTCATATCAATACAATTACATTGCTACTGCTCTAGACATTCTCTTTGCCCTCACCTCCACTTGTGAAAATCCCCACCATCCTTTACAGTCCAAGTTAAATGCCACCATGCCTATCACTCACTTAATAATTTCTCTATCAGATATTTTTTTCTCAGCCTCCATTTGACTACACATGATATTAACATCCTTACATTTCAGTAATCATATTGGCTTTCTTTATTGATTGGTTGTCAGGAGCCCTCTTCGGTTGAGTTTTGTATAACTCAACTCCTATATGAACTGAATAATTGCTTAAGAAGGAAGCTGACCAATTTGACAGGAAATTAGAATTTGTATAGAAGACCAAGAGAAAAACAAAACAAGGAACAGGCACGAGGTAAGATTTTATAAAAACCTCACAAGGATGGGAAGAATATAAGCGTTCTAAGCTTTTTGCAGCCCTTTATTGCAAGATGGTTATTCTCACCAAAGGGACATTAATAGGAGATCCACACTCTAATTCATCTCTACTATTATCAAGCAATTACCTTGGAATACTCCTAACCAACCACCTGAGTTTTTATTCCCGTGAGTTAACTTGCACCTTTTTTGCCATCTGACTCACAATTTGCTTGTTGAACTATATTGCTAAGGCCAAGAGGAAATTGCTTATTTTAATTTTACCCTAATATAGATACAATCCTAAAAATATCAAGGGATAATTTTTCAAGAAAGATAACAGGAACAGACATAGCCGTCCTAGACATAGACATACGTCTATCCTCTATCTATCGATCTGTCATCTATCAATCATCTGTTTATCACCTATCTAATCAAATGCAGACAAAATTGTCGCTTTTGTTCAGTTATTGTGGCAGAGAGAGTGCTGTCAACCACACATTCCATGCGTTTCACTGTATTACTCCCTGTAGTTATGTCATAACTTGTGAATAATTCTAAACAACAGGCTGTAATTGGTGCACATAAATTCTTACAAATAGTGGAGCTGAGCTCTTTGTGTGATTTCTTCCCTTGTCACAGTGATCAAAGAGGCCACAAGACAGAAACAATTAGGATCATTCGGTCTTTGTTTGAAGTCTTGAATAGGTACTGGGAATCACAGTGGATTTCCCACCTATGAGAAATGAACTGTTGTGTTCAGCTGCTTCCATGTTAGGGTTGTTTGTCATTGCAGAATATCCTAGCCTACTCTGTCTTTGCTTTCAGACAGTAGGGAGACTCAGCATGTACTGCTCGTGTTTAAGGTACTTACAGGTAATCAATTAATCAACATTTTGAAAAATCTACTTTGGAAATAGAGCACATCAATGATATTTTTAAAAGGCATTTTCAACATCACATCCTGTACACACTTGCATTACATGTGCTATATAGTTCAGTAGTTCTCAATCCTGGAAATCACATTGTATTCTATCATATTACAGATATATATATATATATATATCCCTTTCATTCAAACTAATTAATTCTTAAAAACCTCTCAATCCACACTAACTAAATTAGAATACCTGGTTTGGCCCTGAGCAACTAGATTTTCCTAAGTTTATATGATATTCTTTCATAGTGATGGTTAAAAATCACCATGGGGTGAAGTTACAGCCTTATTTTTTTGCTTGCTTTTAGATAAATACATCTTTGCCATATGTCAAAATTTTAGGAACAAACTTTCATAGCACATATATTTCATAATAAATAATAATAATATTATACATATAATAATAATACAGCTGCATGATTAAACATCAACTGACTCCTATTTATTTATGAAATATCACCTGTCTCATACTTTTAGCAAGAAATTGTCTGAATCCAGTAAAAATGCAAATCAGTGGAAAGAGTACAGATTTGGAGCCAAATAAATCTATGTTCTAATATTAGTCCTTCACTTACTCACTGTATGGCCTCAGGTAAATTCTTAGTTTTTTTTATGTCAATTTCCTCATCTGGAAACTTGAGATAATACTCTCTTACCGCATTGTTCTAGGATTATATGAAATAATTTGCACAAAGTCATAATCACAAGATATTAAGGTTACTCAACAAAATTAGACACTTTAATGTAGAATCAAGGGTATTGAAATGTTATGATGGCTCCAGAATACATTTGATACTATTTTCTCAATGCTGAAACTTCCAAATTTATGGTCTATTCTTTTGGTTATTCTTTGTTTGAGTTTCATATGCACTTTAGAATGGTGATATATTATTTCTTATAAAGAGTGTATTTCCTTCCAGCAGTGCCCTCATGTCCTCCTCAAGATTCTTTCTTGAGAACAATCTTTGAGCAAAAAGAATTTTGGAAAAAGCATTTGGCCACTGGCCTTTTGGAGAACAGAGATTAAATGGAAGTACAACAGAGAAATGACTTTGAAAAAGGCAAGAGTTACCTTTGTTCTTTAAAATAGATTTATAGAAACCTGGCCAGGAAAGAAAGTATTATAAAGATGATTTAACGATTTTGGTAGTATTCATTCTTACTAAGCTCTTGCTTCTTTCAGCAAACCTCCATTCTATCTGAGACCCTTGTATGGTGCCATGTACTTAAAGTAACTTGGATTTGAAAAATACCCTGCCTTCAGATAGCTTTCACTACAATAGGCAGGAGAGGTTCAATATAAAACTACTAAGTAATAAGAATATGGTAAGAATATAAATCTATATGAAATTAATGTACAACAATATACTATGAGACTTCTCTCATAGTATATTGAATAATTGATAACAACATTGATCAATTAAGGAACACATTCCCATCAAATAAATTTTCATCTCTTTTTATGACCCAACAAAATGGGAAAATAGAATGTTTGTGGGGAGTTGAAGTGGGTGGGAAAGAAGGGTTGGAAGAGAAATATTGCTTTGGATGCCCCACATTCTTAATGTCATTAACATGAGAGAATAGATGCCTTAAGGTCATGCAAACATCCAAACTACTTGCTCTATTCATATAAGGTGTTCAAACTGTTGAAAGAATGAATCAATGAGTAAATGAGTGTTCTATGTTAATCACCACTGACTTTGTCAATTTCCCTAAGCTTGATCAGTAATTATTTGCACCCAAATATCTGGTAATTTGTTGATCTTACAAACTTTTGAATTAAAATTGACAGAATCTGGAAAACTCGTTCTAGAAAAACAAACAAAAAAACACATAAAATAATATTCCCAAAATGAAAACATTTATGAAGATGATTTTTTTTTTAGAAATCTAGCAAAACAACAAAGATGAGTATACGTCTCATGTGGGCAATACAAGTTTACACACACAAACACACATGCAAATAATCCAAATTAAGAAGAAGACTATGATGTTTTATTTAAGAAAATAGTTATTCATGCTTCTGACAGTGTACAAAAGCAATTTTTCTAGTCTGTCTCAATGCTTTGAAAAAATTATGTGCCCTATCACAGGGCATGGTACAAAACTAACATTGCATTTAATATTTTTACAAGATACCAGATGGTATTAAAGATGCTAGTGAAGGTTGAAGAGATAATGTGAAGAAAAAGTTGGAGATGTTTCTCATTTTGTTTTGTCTGGCATACAGTTCTTCACACTTTGCAAATGCAGGGGAAAAACATTAGTAGTGAAGGCATATTTAGGTTACTACATTTATGTTTATTTAATTTTTTTCATAGAAAAGTTTTCTCTAAGAAACTTGAACCATTGCTTTTTGAGGAAGTCAAGTGATTAAAAGAGCCTAATGAGGAAAAGAATCAATGGCACAGAAGAAGTGAAATTAGAATTAAGAATTAATCAATTTTGAAAAATCATACTCAAAGGGAATATTAAATGCAAGTCCTCTAGAACTATTAAGTGTATAGTAATAAAATGAGTGGGTATTGCTTCTAAAGTGGAATATTTTGATTAGATAAGTTTCAAATATTCAGTGGTCAGTTTTGAAGAAGATTTCTCTAAGAGACATCAATAAATTCTTTCATTAATGAAAATAACATGAAGCCAGCAAGGGAAAGCTCCTTCATGAGAAAGAAAGCAAACTCATGATTTGATAGAATCACTATCTTTATATAAAAGTATGCATATTGACATGTGTTGTAGGGACAGACAGGTTCTAGTTATAAACATAAAATGATTAATTTGCCCTTTCAAAGTCTCTTCCTTCTTTTCTTTGCTTTGAATGTAATTAGATTTTTATATTTTGCTTTTGCCTTAAGAAACAGACAGTTATAATCTAATATATTGCTGTTAAAAGACTGAAACAAAGAGTAAAGCTGTTCTGCAAATACTTTCAAATTTCCTATTGGAAAGTATAATCTTTCCATTGTATTCTAAAATCAGAGAATTTCTGCAATTAATGTTGTTGGGAAATTAGCCATCCTATTGTAACCATCTTTTATTGTTTATGAAGTGTCTTAGATGAGCAGATGTGTTTATGTAATTTGGTTTGATAATTTACAGAAAATACAAAACACACAAGTGCCAAAAATACCAGGTGCTGCATAAAAGAACTCTAAGGAAGCATTATTGAATTTCATAGATTTATCATTTAAATTCCAAGAGTATATGATAGGATAAAACTGTAGGCATTAATGAAACACTAGGAAGCTTGATAAGCATGCATTCAAAAGGGGAAGACTTTATTTAGATAAGGCTGCCTCCTAGGAGATCTTCTCTCTCTTTTTCTCTCTCTCTCAATACACACACACACACATGCATAAGTATATAACATAATATGTGTAATTTTTCTAAGATGTAATTTTTTGTGCCTGCTCAACAGACTAGCTGAGTGCATGGTTGATTGCATCTAACCCTTAATGGTATGCAATGAATTCAATATAAGAATACTTTATGAAAATGAAATTACTATATAGTTTATTATATTTTCAGATTACATAAGGTTATATTAATCTGGAGGCCAGCCAAAGTGTAACTCAAAGTTATTATTTTTTTGACAACCTTTGTATGAACGTTCCACATTTATACTATTAACATGAACACAGACCACTGTGATATAGGATATTAAGTAGTTAATATTAAAATGAAAGGACTTTCCTTCCTAATTCAAATGGGTCTTTTTTATCTTTACAAAAAACAAAACTATAGTTAATACAGTTGGAAATGGTACATTTAGAATAGTAATTTAATTTATTCATTTTTATTTTTCACAGAAAAATTAAAATCTTTTGTATTTTAAAGAAAACCAAAAACAAACCATACTCATAGAAAATATTTACAAAACATGTATCCGACAAAGGGGTTTTATCCAGTTTACATAAATTATGCCAAAAACTCAATTATAATAAGAAAATTAACCTAATTTATAAAGTGGACAAAATATTTGAAGAGACACTTCACAAAAGCAGATAAAATGAATGGCCGATAGACACATAAAAACACCCTTGACACCATTTGGTGTCAAAGAAGTGCAAATTAAAACTACTTATGCACACATTAAGTTGGCTAAAATTAAAAACAGTGACAACATCAAGGGTTGGAAAGAACTTGGAATAACTGGAACTCTCTTATAGTGCTTTTGTCAATGCAAAATAGAACAGCTAGCTTGAAAGGCAGATTTCAGTTTCTTATAAAGTTAGACATACAATTAATTTAACATACATCCCAAGAATTCCACTTCTGGTATTTACCAAAGAGAAAAGAAAACATATGTTCACATAAAGACTGAAATGTACATATTTATAGTAACACTTTTTTTAAATATTTAAGTTTTTGAAATTTTAATTAAAACATATCGATTGTACATATTTATGGGCTCAGAGTTATACTGCAAAACACGTATACAATGTATGTTGATCTACTCAGGGTAATTAGTCTGCTTATCATAGCAAAACTTAATCATTTTTTGTGATTTGCGCATTTGATCTCCTCTCTTCTAGTCATTTGGTTACATGCAGTAAAGCATTATTGGTTATAGATGTCTGGGTTGATTGTAAACCGAGAGGGGTTATTTTTCTTACTTTGTTGTACTTCTGTGTCCATTAATTAGTCTTTCATTATCCCTGCTCTCTCCTCCCTTTCCCCAGTTCAAGTCTCCATAGTTTTTTTCTCCTTTAATGGCCCAACTTACTATTACTATTTAGTTATTTTTGTTTGTTTGCCTTTTTGTTTTTTATCGCTCACATATGAGTGAGAACATACAGTATTTCTCTTTCTGTGCCTGGCTTATTTCACTTAACATATTTTTTTTTTTTCCATGCTCATCCATCCAGCTGTGAATGGCAGAATTTCATTACTCTTTTATGGCTGTGTAGTATTCTATTGTGTATATATACTACATTTTCTTTATATCACCTGTTGGTGGACTTTTAGGTTGGTTCCATATCCTGGCTATTGTGTTCCATGCTCATCCATCCAGCTGTGAATGGCAGAATTTCATTACTTTTTTATGGCTGTGTCGTATTCTATTGTGTATATATACCACATTTTCTTTATATCACCTGTTGGTGGACTTTTAGGTTGGTTCCATATCCTGGCTATTGT
>NW_007731678.1:105800-108351 GCF_000696425.1 Galeopterus variegatus
ACATTTTCTTTATATCACCTGTTGGTGGACTTTTAGGTTGGTTCCATATCCTGGCTATTGTGAACAGAGTTGCAATGAACATGGGAGTGCCGGTATCCCTTCCATATGATGCTTCACATTCCTCTGGGTATATACCCAGTAGTGGGATTGCTGGGTTATATGGTAGTTCTACCTGTGGTTGTTTGAAAAACCCTCATAAAATTTTCCACAGTGGCTGTACTAATTTACAATCCCACCAATAGTGTATAAAGACTCCCCTTTCTCGGCTACCTCACCATCATTTGTTAATTTCTGTCTTTTTGATAAGATCCAGTCTGACTGGGGTGAGATGGCATATCAATGTGGTTTTGATTGGCATTTGCTGATAAAATGGTGATTGGAATAAAGCTTATTCGATATACTACTGATGAGAAGCAAATTTTCAAAAAAAATGGTGTATTGACAAAGACTAAATATTTTCAACTAGACCTTTATAATAATGCTTTGCCTCAGATTAATCATAATTACCATTAATTATCATCATAAAAGTCAGCTATCATTGAATTCAGACCCTCTAAAAAGTAAGTCCTAGGACTACAATTACCTTGGTAACAAGAAGTTACTGAAGTTTTCAGCTGATTTTGAGAAATAAAAAATAATAGGTTAAATAATTGGATTTGTAAAATAATCCCATACAATTGTGGTCAGAATTTCAGTAAAAGTATAGATTTCTGTTCATGTATTTGAATGAAGCTGGAACTAGTTCCTTTGTTGTGTATATTCAAAATTCTCTTCATACTCTTTCATTTCTACTTTTCCCATCTTGAATATCTCGTTTAAAACTTGCACTGTAACTGGACAAGCCTTTTTACTGCTCCCACAGTACTGCGTGTTGAATGTGTACTTTATGCTTTGCTCTGGCTCTGTAATGTACAGAGATTAATCTGGTGTTTCCTTTGTTGCCTGAGAATATTAAACTAAAAGTCTTGTATATTGTGATTATTAAGGGCACAAGCTCTTGCATCAGACTCCCTGTATTCTAAATCTTGCTGTACTTCTCTACAACTGAGTGACTTTGGACAAGACAGTATTTCTAAGCCTCAATTTTCACTTTTATAAATTAGGAACTGATAATTCAGCTCTATTTTTCTGGGTTTTTGTTTTAAGTGAGATAATATAGAGAATGTCTTTAGTATTAGATATTATAATTATCTTAGTCTTATTACACTCCCTTCCCTTAATCCTCATATTGGTTATCTCCCATGTCACTTGGCATACAGATGTTTACTTGTGCCTTGACTATGTTACAGACTTATTGAAAGTAGGTACAGTGCTATATTTTATATTTCACATGCATTACTCTTAATGAAAATTTCTCCGCTGTGAAAACAGAAAATGCATGATATCTTAGCATTCTCTTGCTGATCTCATTGTGGCTAAGATGAAAAAGAGTGGCATGAGTAATTGGAAGCAATAATAATAACTATAATTTTTAATACTGCAATATGAGAACAGTATGATAGGCAATTTAGAGTATTTTATCTTATATAAATCTCACAAAACATAATATAGGTCACATAGCTAGAGTATTGGAACTGGGCTACAAATATGGATCTCTCTCATTTCAAAACAAAACTAGATATTAGAAAATTGGCATAGGTAAGAACATTTATTTTTTTATTTACAGAATTATATACCTTTAACTCAAACTATGGTAGTTTTACAGTACATTAGCCATGCCATACAACTTAAGCCCCATCAGTTAAAGTTACTAACCAGTGTTCTTATTTACAAAAAGAGAATCAAAGCCTGAGAACTATTTTTTTTAAGTTGGTGATGTGGTTTTCAGAGCAAGCGTCTCTTCTTTTTTTCAAAGCACTTATGGAATAGATTTTTAAAAATTAAGTTAAAAATATTAGGTCCTGGTTTTCTTAGTTTGAGATTTATCTTCTGCAACCCAGACCATCATGTGGGCAAGCATGCTCTGAGACAATCCACATCACCCACCTGGGACTTGGGGACAAGGAGATCTGATGTAAATATGCTGATGTTCATGCTGCTTTCTGGGATGTCCTGTTGCCTGTGGCTACCAGAGCCCACCCTTCTTTGGTGTCTACAAAAGTAAAGAGGACACAGTCTCCAGCCCCAGAGGGGACTTCCCACAGCCCCAGCAGGCACCAAGGTGAGTGGAGTCCCACATGCCTTTGGAGATCCAGACTTCAGCCCCCAAAAACCATGCTCACTGCCAGAACAGGAGACAAGGTGGTGTATCACAGCCACTGCCAAACCTACTGTCACCATACGGATGGCTCATCACCAGAGTAGCAGCCAGGTTCACTCTAAAGACAGCCTGCCACACAACTGACTACATTGATACCAGAAGAGTCACTACAGGAGCCTGCAAATAGAGAAAATCTTTATCATAATAGCCAACCCCAGAATAATAGAAGCAAGTCCTCTATCAGATGACCAAATATCAATGAAAAAATACTAGAACTACAAAAGAAACCCAAGAAGATGTGACATCACCAAAGGAGTACAGCAATGCTCAAATACCAGACCCTAAAGAAAA
>NW_007731678.1:109292-110254 GCF_000696425.1 Galeopterus variegatus
AAAAAAAAAAAAAGAAGGAAAAAGAAATTAAAAATAATGAAGAAAATCTAAGAGAGCTAGTAGACAATCTCAAGCACTCAAACATCCAAATCATGGGTATTCCAGAATGGGAGAAAAGAGGAAAAGTCATTGGAAATCTATTCAGGAAATCATCATGTTAAAGGGATACCTGCACTCTCATGTTCATTGCAGCTCTGTTTATAATATCCAAGATATGGAACAAACCTAAATGTACATCAGTGGACGATTGGAAAGGGAAAATGTGGTATATGTATACCATGGAACACTACTCTGCCATAAAAGCAGAATGAAATTACCACATTTGCAATGACATAGATGAGCTCAGAGAAACTTACGTTGAATGAAATAACAAAGCACAGAGAGATACATACTGCATGTACTTGCTCATAAGTGGGAGCTAAGAGAGAAAGAAAGAAGGAAAGAAATACAATAGTGGTGTATTGGACATGCAGAGGGAAAACAGGAAAACATACATAGGGGTACAAAGTGGAGAGGGGCAAAGAGAGATGGTGAGGGAGGTTGGGGATAATTGGGTGGGGACACAAGGTATATTCACAATTTGTGGTAATGGACATGCTGCCTATATGGATCTGGCCATCAGATCTTGGGCATGAGTGGTGACAATCAGCTTTGTATCACATGAATATTCATAATCAATCAATAAAATAAGATAAAATAAGAACAAAAAACTTCCCAAGCACAGGGAAAGATGCAGACTTTCAGATCCAGGAAGCCCAAATATCCCCAAACAAATTAAATCCAAAAAAGAGTATCTCCAAGACACATTACACTCAAATTTGCAAAGCTCAAAGACAAAGAATTCTAAGAGCAGCAAGAGAAAAGCACCAAGTCACATCAGACTAACAGCAAACTTCTCAATTGAAACCTTACAGGCCAGAAGAAACTGAGATGATATATTCAAAATACTAAAAAGAAAAAAA
>NW_007731678.1:111381-112267 GCF_000696425.1 Galeopterus variegatus
ACTGTTTTAGTCTGTTTTGTGTTGCTATAACAGAATACCTGAGACTGGGTAATTTATGATTCTGGGACAGCAGCATCTGGCATGAGCCTCAGGCTGCTTCTACTTATGGTGGAAATTGGCAGGCTGCCAGTGGGTATGAGCAGATCACATGGTGAGAAGAAGCAAGAGAGAGAGAAGGTGTGGGGTCTTTTTAAGTGACAAGCTCTTGCAGGGATGAATAGAGCAAGAACTCACTCATTAATCCCCCTCCTCCAGGGAGAGCATTAATCCACTCATGAGGGATCGGCCCCCATGACTCAATCAATTTCCAACACTGCCACATTGTAGACCAAATTTCCACATGAGTTTTGGAGGGGACAACACATCTAAACTCCATCAACAACTAACTTTGAAGATTAGAAATAAAAGAGTAAGAAATGAACAAAAGACATTTAAAACACCTAAACAAAAAGCAATAAATTGACAAGAGTAAAACAATACCCATCAATAATAACCCTAAATATAAATGGATTAAACTCCCCATTCAAAAGACACAGACTAACTGATTGTATTAAAAAGCTAGACCCAAGTATATACTGTTTTCAGGAAATTCGCCTCACCTGTAAAGACACACAGATTAAAAGTGAAGGGATGGAAAAAGAAAATACCATGCAAATGGAAACCAAAAACAAGCAGGAGTAGCTATTCTTATATTAGGTAAAAGACAGTTTAAACCAAAAACCATAAAAAGAGAGTTTCTGGTCAAGATGGTGGAAGAGACAGTCCCCAGTGTCACTCTCTCCCACAAATCTGCCCAGCAACAACCACTGAGCTGCCACATGAAACACCCTGGGATCCTGAGCTGGGGCAGTGGGGGATGGAGTGCCTCAGCCTCACCCCCCCCCCC
>NW_007731678.1:113223-119027 GCF_000696425.1 Galeopterus variegatus
CATCTAGAAGACATAACAATCATAAATGTGTATACTCACAACACTGGAGCATCCAGGTATATAAAGTAAACACTGTTAGACCTAAAGGAAGAATGGACCCTAATACAATAATAGTGGGTGACCTGGAACACCCCTTTCTCAGCATGGGGCAGATATTCCAGGGAACAAATCAACAAAGAGATGCAACATTTAAATCACACCTTAGATCAACTGAGCCTGGCAGATATCTATAGAACATTTCATCCAACAACTACAGAACATGCATTCTTCTCATCAGCACATAGAACATTCTCCACGATAGACCACATGTTAGGTTACACCCATATGCAAAAGAATGAAACTGGACATGCATCTCTCACCATATACCAAAATCAATTCAAAATGGATTAAAAACTTAAGTCTAAGTACTAAGGGAAAATATAGGAGAAACACTTCTGGAACTAAGTTGGGTCACAGACTTTATGAGCAAGAGCCCAAAAGCACAAACAACAAAATAAAAAATAAACAAATGGGACTATATCAAACTAAAAAGCTTCTGCCCAGCAAAGGAAACAATCAATAGAGTGAAACAACAGTCTAAAGAGTGGGAGAAAATATTTGCAAAGTATACATCTAACAAGGGATTAATATCCAGAATTTATAAGGAACTCAAGCAATTACATAGTAAATAGTAATAATAATAATAATATGATAATAATAATAATAANTGAAACACCCTGGGATCCTGAGCTGGGGCAGTGGGGGATGGAGTGCCTCAGCCTCCCCCCCCCCCCGACATCTGCAACCAGGCCAGCAATGACCAACCCACCACTGGAAGCCCCCTGCTCTCCCCTGACAGAATGAGGAGGGTACCATGGGCCTCAACTATGCCCCCCTTCCTTCTTTTCCCACCCTATTTCTCTCTACTTACCAATCCCTCCTTCCCCTCTAAAAGCTCCACAACAATATCTTAGAATGTAAATAAATAAATAAATAAATAGTGGGAATATATCCAAAGGAATGGAAATCATCAAGTCGAAGGTATACCTGTTCCCCAATNAACTCAAGCAATTACATAGTAAATAGTAATAATAATAATAATATGATAATAATAATAATAATGATAAAATTAAAAAATAGTCAAGGAGCTGAATAGACATTTCTCTAGGGAAGATATACAAATAGCCAACACGTACATGAAAAAATGCTCATCATCACTAGTCATCAGGTAAATGCAAATTAAAACCACACTGCAATATCACTTCTCCCCTGTTAGACTCACTGTAATCAAAAAGTCAGAATAGCAAATGATGGCAAGGATGTGGAGAAAAGGGAACACTCTCACACTGTTGTGTGACTTTAAATTAGTACAACCGCTATGGAAAACACTATGGAGCTTTCTCAAACAACTACAGATAGATCTTCCATATGATCCAGCAATCCCACTGCTGGGTATATACTCAGCGGAATGGAGATCATCATGTTAAAGGGATACCTGCACTCCCATGTTCATTGCAGCTCTATTTACAATAGCCAAGATATGGAAACAACCTAAATGTCTATTAATGGACAACTGAATAAGGAAAATGTGGTATATACACACCACAGAGTACTAACTACTCTGCCATAAAAAAAAAAAAATGAAATTCTGTCATTCACAACAACATGGATGAGTTTGGAGAAACTTATGCTGAGTGAGATAAGCCAAGAACAGAGGGAAAAATACCACATATCCTCACTCATAATTGGGATCTAAGAGAAAAAGAAGGAAGGAAAGAAAGACCACAATGGTGTGTTGGACTTGCAGAGGGAGGGAGCACACCTAGGGTTGCAGAATGGGGTGGGGGAAATGAGGAGAGGGATGAGGTCGGGGATAAATTGAGCGGGGGACACAGGAAATAATCGCAATTTTTGGTAACGAGAATGCTAATAGTATTGATCTGGCCATCACATCTTGGGCACAAATGCTGATGTTCAGCTTTGTACCCCATGAATATTCATAACCAACAAAAATAAATAAATAAGTTAAAAATACTTGGTCCACTTACAAATATGTTGACTGAGAATGAAGCCTGGATTTCAAAAAGGAGAATGTGATTTTTTTTTAATCTCTTACTAATATTACTTAATATCTATTACTAAAAGAATAATGTCATACTTTTTATATTTTTAACTATCACAAGCTTCCAACTTGCTTTGCACCTCTGAAGTATATATAGTTACATTAGACTGAGGTTAAAAAAGCAAGCATTATTGGAAGCAATAGAGGCGTGGCTCAGATATATTTATAAAGCAATTTTATATTTGCTCCCACAGGACAATTAGCTTTGTAACTAACATGATTTATCACAGAACGATAAGGTGGGAATGAGCTTGAGATTCCATAAACTCCATTTTTTTTCCCTCCAGATAGAACCCAAACTAATTTATCTGAAGCAGATAAGAGTGTTGCAAAGTAACCAAAAGATTGTACTATGAACAGCTACTCTGTGGACCTGTACTATAGTGCCGTTACAGAATGAATTGGTTACTGATACCATGATATGAAAAATTGGTTATTGTGAGAATCCCTTCTTGGGGAGGTAAGTTTTCATTCCACTCAAGACTCTTATCACTGGTGTGACTTAATGCATCAGCTGCTCAGTACAAAGCAGCTGCAACTGTGTTTATACTAAAAATCAAAGGCAAAAACAAAAAGACCATTGACTTCGATAAGAAAAATAATGTCTTATAGAATTCATGGTTGTACTGACTAGGCAATCCATTTTCTGCTCAGGTTCCATTTAAGAAGTCACACTTTTTTTTCTCTAACCAAAGTGAACAACAACAACAACAACAAAAAAAAATGACTCTTTATTGCTGCATCACAATGTGCAAATATAGGACCCAGCATACTCAGGTCAGAAGTAGTCATTAAAAAGCAACAGTAAGAATACGTGCTAAAGACTTCCAGTTTCTGATTCTGTGTNAAAGGGATACCTGCACTCCCATGTTCATTGCAGCTCTATTTACAATAGCCAAGATATGGAAACAACCTAAATGTCTATTAATGGACAACTGAATAAGGAAAATGTGGTATATACACACCACAGAGTACTAACTACTCTGCCATAAAAAAAAAAAAATGAAATTCTGTCATTCACAACAACATGGATGAGTTTGGAGAAACTTATGCTGAGTGAGATAAGCCAAGAACAGAGGGAAAAATACCACATATCCTCACTCATAATTGGGATCTAAGAGAAAAAGAAGGAAGGAAAGAAAGACCACAATGGTGTGTTGGACTTGCAGAGGGAGGGAGCACACCTAGGGTTGCAGAATGGGGTGGGGGAAATGAGGAGAGGGATGAGGTCGGGGATAAATTGAGCGGGGGACACAGGAAATAATCGCAATTTTTGGTAACGAGAATGCTAATAGTATTGATCTGGCCATCACATCTTGGGCACAAATGCTGATGTTCAGCTTTGTACCCCATGAATATTCATAACCAACAAAAATAAATAAATAAGTTAAAAATACTTGGTCCACTTACAAATATGTTGACTGAGAATGAAGCCTGGATTTCAAAAAGGAGAATGTGATTTTTTTTTAATCTCTTACTAATATTACTTAATATCTATTACTAAAAGAATAATGTCATACTTTTTATATTTTTAACTATCACAAGCTTCCAACTTGCTTTGCACCTCTGAAGTATATATAGTTACATTAGACTGAGGTTAAAAAAGCAAGCATTATTGGAAGCAATAGAGGCGTGGCTCAGATATATTTATAAAGCAATTTTATATTTGCTCCCACAGGACAATTAGCTTTGTAACTAACATGATTTATCACAGAACGATAAGGTGGGAATGAGCTTGAGATTCCATAAACTCCATTTTTTTTCCCTCCAGATAGAACCCAAACTAATTTATCTGAAGCAGATAAGAGTGTTGCAAAGTAACCAAAAGATTGTACTATGAACAGCTACTCTGTGGACCTGTACTATAGTGCCGTTACAGAATGAATTGGTTACTGATACCATGATATGAAAAATTGGTTATTGTGAGAATCCCTTCTTGGGGAGGTAAGTTTTCATTCCACTCAAGACTCTTATCACTGGTGTGACTTAATGCATCAGCTGCTCAGTACAAAGCAGCTGCAACTGTGTTTATACTAAAAATCAAAGGCAAAAACAAAAAGACCATTGACTTCGATAAGAAAAATAATGTCTTATAGAATTCATGGTTGTACTGACTAGGCAATCCATTTTCTGCTCAGGTTCCATTTAAGAAGTCACACTTTTTTTTCTCTAACCAAAGTGAACAACAACAACAACAACAAAAAAAAATGACTCTTTATTGCTGCATCACAATGTGCAAATATAGGACCCAGCATACTAAGGTCAGAGGTAGTCATTAAAAAGCAACAGTAAGAATACGTGCTAAAGACTTCCAGTTTCTGATTCTGTGTCAAAAAAAAATGACTCTTTATTGCTGCATCACAATGTGCAAATATAGGACCCAGCATACTCAGGTCAGAAGTAGTCATTAAAAAGCAACAGTAAGAATACGTGCTAAAGACTTCCAGTTTCTGATTCTGTGTGAAAGAAGCTTAGAAGTATCCACTCCATTCTAACAATTAGAAAAAAGCTGAATAGACTGAAAAATCAAGAAGTCTTCTTGGATCCATAAGAAAGATGAAGACATAGGACAAATTGCTACTGTCAAGACAGGAGAGACAAGTGAATACAGGGAGTCATGGCTTATCAGAGCAGAGACTTATGAGCGCAAACCACTACTGGAGCAAGTGCCCGGGCAGGAAAACTTGAGCTGTAACTGGTAAATTGTTGGGGGCTCATTGTGACCAAGCATGAGATTAAAAACTCTAGAGATACCCAGTCATATGGGACGCCCCCATAATTTTGTGAGATTTATCTCCAGAAGTTTGCCAGTTTCACACAGTAAATACTGAAGAAAAATCCCCTGGTATTTCTGGCAAAGGGAGGGTGAAATGAACAATTTTGAAGTACACCAGAGCATCTGTTTTTAAAAAGACTCATCTTCAGGAGAGACTAGTTTATGAAAGCCTAACCTGCTTTGGTATTATCAGAGTCTAATTGACCCAAAGGAAAGAAAATACCCAACTCCAGTCAGTTCTGGCCTTCCATGAGGGAGAAGGGAAATACTTCCAGCCCACTCTAGCTATCCTTTCCTACTCCAGGGAGGAGAGAATAAAACTGAGAAACATTTGTGAAGTTCACAGTTCAGAGTCATAAGCTCATTAAAAGACTGAGACCTAATCACTGTATTACAGAATGCTTCCCCTGCACTCACACATTACTGAAACCCTATTTACAGCCAATTCTTTTTGCCTGGTACATTATGTCTGGCTATCAAGAAAAAATTATAAGGGATACCAAAAGGCAAAAAAAAAAAAACAAAAACACAATTTGAAGAGATAGATCAATCATCAGAACCAAAAATGACAGGCATGCTAGAATTATAAGACCAGAAATTTAAAACAACGGTAATTAATATGTTAACTGTTCTAATGGATAAAGTAGACAGCATGCAAGCAAAGGTGGAAAATGTACTCAGAGAGTTGAAAATATGAAGAAAGTACCGAAAAGATATGATAGAGTAACATATCTGTAACAGAAATAACGAATGATTTTGATGGGCTTATTAGCAGACTTGACACAGCTAAGGAAAGAATCTCTGTCTTTGAAGTTATAGCAATAGAAACTGAAAATTGAAAATCAAAAGGAACAGAGACTGAAACTAAAAGAAACAGAATATATAAGGACTGTGTTGTATACATGCTCATTTATGACTAAAGTGAAT
>NW_007731678.1:119746-123000 GCF_000696425.1 Galeopterus variegatus
CCTCGGCACAGTGTTGTCTGCACCACACTCAGCCAGTGAGCGCACCAGCCATCCCTATACAGGTTCCAAACCTGCGGCCTTGGCGCTCCCAGCGCCACACTCTCCTGAGTGAGCCATGGGACAAGCCCTGTTTTTCTTTTTTTAAACAAGACTCACCTACATATTATCTACAAGAAAGCCACTATAAATACAAAGACATATAGATTGAAAGTAAATTGTTGAGAAAAATAAACCATGGTAACACTAATTTTTAAAAAAAAGCAGGAGTAGCTATATTAATTTCAAATAGAGCAGACTTCAAAGCAGGGAATCATGGATAAAGAAGAACATTGCATAATGATAAAAGGATCAATTCTCCAAGAACACATAACAGTCCTTAACCTGTAAGCAACTAAAAACAGAGCATCAGAGTACATGAGGCAAAAACTAATGGAATTTCAAGGAGAAATGGATTAATACACTATCCCAGTTGAAGACGTCAACACTACTTTATTAGAAATAAACAAATCCAGTAGGCAGAAAATCAGCAAGGACATAGTTGAAGTCAACAACACCATCAATTAACTGGATAAAATCAACACGCATAGACTACTTCATCAACAGCAGCAAAATATACATTTTTCTCAAGGTCACATGGAACCGAGATAGAAGACATTATGGGCCATAAAACACACCTTAACACATTTAAAGAGTAGAAATCACACAATGTCTATTCTCAGATTACAATAGAATTAAACTAGAAATCATTAAAAGATTACTAGAAAATCCCAAACTGTGTGGTGATTAAACAGCACACTTTTAATAGCACACGGGTCAAAGAAAAAAATCTGAAGAGAACTTTCAAAATATTTTGAAATAAATGAAAATGAAAACACAATTTACCAAAATTTGTGGCATGCAACAAAAGCACGGCTTAGAGAAAAAATATATAGCATTAAATGTGTGTATTAGTAAAGAAGAAAGCTCTAAAATCAATAATCTAAGTTTCCACCTTAGAAGACTAAAACAAGAAGAGCAAATTAAACAGAAAATAAGCAGAGGAAAATAAATAATAAGAATTAGAGTAGAAATCAATGAAATTAAAAACAAGAAATCAATAGAGAAAAATCAACAAAACCAAAAGTTGGTTTAAAAAAAATCAGTAAAATCAACAGGCTAAAAAAGAAAAATCACCTTATCATTTCAACAGATATAGGAAAAGCATTTGACAAAATCTATTGCCCATTCATGATAACCATCTCTCAGTAAACTAGAAATTGAGGGGGTGTCCTCAACTAGATGAACCATAGACAGTCCACTGCTTACAATGGTTCGATCTAGCAATTTAACAATGGTGCAAACTAGATATACATTCTGTACACTCTATACTCCTCAACTTATGATAGTGTTACCTCTGGGTAAACCCATTGTAAGTTGAAAATATTGTCAATATCAAAGACTATCTAGAAAGGACAAAAATAGGGCGATGATAAAAAAGATAAGTGGTTGCCAGGGGTTGAGGAGGTAATGAGTACGCAGAGAAAAGAGGGTTTTTAAGGGCAGTGAAAATATTCTCTATGATACTGTAATGGTAAATATATGTCATCATGCATTTTTCCAAACCCACACAATGCACAATATGAAGGGCGAACCCTAATGTAAAGTGTGGACTTTGTGTGATAATGATGTGTCAGTGTAGGTTCATCATTTGTAACAAACGTACCACTCTGGTGGGGGATGTTGATCATGGGAGAAGCTGTGAGTGTGTATGGACAAGAGATATAAGAGAAATCTGTGCACTTTCTTCTTAATTTTACTGTGAGCCTACAACTTCTCAAAAAAAAGTCTTAAAAATATATGACAAGCTCTAATCAAGGAGCATTACATATTTTAACTCACTTAACTCAATTCCTTGCTAAGAGATAGAAAATTCATTCCTTATATAATGAGTATATCATGAAATGCATTTTGCAGAGATTAAGAGGAAATAACATCCCTCAGGTATACAAACTATGCTTTTTAATACATTTTGAACAATTGTGGATCTGATTATGGGTTTACCCTTGATGTAAAAATTGGCACCCACTTCCAAATTTGGATTTGTTTACTCAAACATATTTACTAAAGGATTTTCATATCATGCCTGGGAACTGAACATTGAACCACACAGATATGGCCCTGCCTTTGTAAAGGTAAACTCAACAGCTTGGGACTAACAGAAGTTATGAGGAGAACACAGAAGAACAAAGCTGAAGAAATTCAACTTCTGTGTTACTCTTATATTGGTTTTTAAAATAATTTATGTAAAATAATAGAAACCTAGAAATTCATATCAGACTCTGTTTAACATTTGTGGTATTTAAACATAATTATGGTTATAAACATGTAGTAAAATATTTGTATTATTATTCAGTATTGTAGCTTTAGCCATTAAACTGTTAAAGAATTTGACTAATAATTATATTTCATTATATTTTACAGAATTTCCCTTTTAATTATACTCCTGGTTTGTCATGTGAAAGCCTCTGCCATAATAAATAGAATGTTATCATCTCTGGATATATTATTTCCTTTATTTTCTACTAAATTTTAAATGTTCTTATCTCTATCTTCAAAAATATCAGAATAGAACTTCGAGTCATCAGACCACATTTAGATCCCAAATTTTTGAAAGTTAACTGAATCTTAATTATAATACAATTTTTCTATAAACTAGCTAATACTATTGACTGAATATGGTGAATTTTATGGCATAGTCTAATTTATCTACACATATTTTCTGGTAAATTGAGCTAGGAAATCCAGAAAGAGGGCATCATCAGGTAGTGCTTCTTTCTGAACCTCAAGCACTTGCATATAGGTGTGACTAGCCACATACTAGAAATCCCATCAGCAATATTTTCTTCATAGTGCTGTCTTTAAGACCTCAACAAAAAGAGTTCAGGGTGTGCAAAACATAGTAACATGGACATTTAATTAATCACTGTTTGCACCTATTAAATTGTTTTTGACAAAGTTTTAAAAAATTCAGAAGTGCTATCTCTGAGTACCACAGTCAGAGTAGAGAAGCATTTGGGTGGAAGAAATACAATCTTATATTCCACCCCTCAGATTAGAGGCACATTAGACATTTAAAATATTTGAGTAAGCACGGTACTGTCGGGAAAAAGGAAAAATCTCTGCCCCTAAATGAATTTTTCGTATAAGATTTATTTAATTAGAGAAACTCCTTTAAAGATGCTCTCTAAATAACAAGGGATAAAAAAGGAAATGAT
>NW_007731678.1:123053-128864 GCF_000696425.1 Galeopterus variegatus
ACATTAGACATTTAAAATATTTGAGTAAGCACGGTACTGTCAGGAAAAAGGAAAAATCTCTGCCCCTAAATGAATTTTTCGTATAAGATTTATCTAATTAGAGAAACTCCTTTAAAGATGCTCTCTAAATAACAAGGGATAAAAAAGGAAATGATGTATACAGTAAATCAAAAAAGTGACAGTGATAAAAAAGCAAATATTTTCCTTGTAAAAGTTAAAGATGACACTGTACTGGAATTGAAAGTCCAAGGAAATTATCATTTCATATCAAAAACATCTGAAATATGATTTGTGTTTTTCCTTATCTCTGTAACTATTTTTGACCCTATAATCAATAGATCAAAACTATACATAATATAAAGTCATATAGCTTGATTTATTTCATATATTGTTATTTTGTGTGTGTGTGTGTGTGTTTTTAACATACACAAAGGAAGTAAAGTGAACTTTTTTATTATAGGCTCTCATAAATTTTAACTCTCAATTTGGAACAACTTATTACATCTATTTCCCCTGAAGGTCACAACTTTAAATTTGATGATCACCAAGGGAAATCTACTGTTGAATTGATAGGTTAAACCTGTAATTTTCACTCAGTTACCTCATTCCTATTGATGACTCGCTGAAAAGATCTCCATTTTTGCATTGCACTTTCACTCTCATGCCACTGTGTAACCACTTGTGCCTGCTTCCAAGAAAAGTTAACGACTTGCCAAGAAAGAGTTTAGGAAATTTAATTTTGAAAATAGTTTTATTAATATAACAGTATTCGTAAAGTTGACTCCATTTTACTAGACATATTGACATTTACCTATTCAATTTACTGACCTTGACAGAGTGGTAAATTACAGTGAAGAATACTAGCAGGATGATGGCCAGATTTTTTGCCTGATATTCATGTTTTCAAATAGAAGAATTACAATCCCATTCTGAAAATATTCCCATGTGGAATATTTTGCTTCCGTCTCTTAATCTACAAAATCCCATTATTTTTCTGATTGGGTAACGCGTGCTTTGATTCCAAGGAGAACATGACAGTAGCTTCTTGGAAAGTTATAACGATGTTTGTATTTTTGACATAACTTAATTAATAAACTCTCACACATGATACTAAATGTCAAATGCCTCTCGCATGCTTTCTGTTGATACCCTGAATCAGCTATCCAAGTGAATAGATTTAAGGAGTTAGATGTGGTTATTATAGAAAACTATGTAAAACATGTTAAAAACCTCTTCAACCAAGAATTAAAATGATCAGTATGAATTTGTGTAAATTCTGAATTATATATGCTTTTCTGGAAACATGAAATTTTACTAATAAAGCTAGGTAGTAAAACTAGTATATATAGTATATAATAAAATATTATGTTTTAAATAATTTTAGATTTTTTTTAATAACTGGATAACAGTAACTTGTCCTTATTAGATAAGTTTTAATGTAGGAATTTATTTTTAGAGTTTGTCAACACATTTTTTTTTAATATTCCCCTTTTAAACCTATGGGCTTATTCAATTTAAATAATAATTTAAAAAACAATGATGTTTCTACACAATCGTGTACAAATTGTCCCCCCAAAAGTTATAAATACTAAAATGATAAGAACACCTTTGTAATGATTTTATTTACTATCAAACTAGACTGAGTGTCTAAAAATGTAACTTAGCATCCTGTGACAATGTTCAAGTTAGAACTGTTTCCCATCTGATTGTTTTACTATAATTGTGATGAATGAAAAACTAGAGCAAAAGTTCAAAATCAGAACTTAAATTTAATTAGCCAATGAAAAGTCTAAGTGCTGCTATCATATTTCATGACTACAGTCAGTTCATAATTTATAGTATAGTTATGGGAAAGAGCCCTTTACTCATATATAAACAAATCTGCAATATTTTAAGGGACAATCAACATGTCTCAAAGCAAGTGATTTTTTTAAGCAAACTTGCTGTACCAAGATGCAATTAGCTGACATGCTTAAAACATGCATCTTTGATGATGTTGCTTAATACATGAACCCCAAATTCATCCATTCTATTTTCAGCCTGCAAACTTTGAGTTTTAGTTTCACATTACATAGAGAACAAAGTTCAAGAACTTTAAAATGGCAACAAATCTCTACTTGACCTAAGTCCCAGCATCATCCCCCATCACTCCAAAATGTGCATGCTAGTTTCCTGCAATATCAAAATGCCTGTAGCAGCTCTCATACACCTTAGGCTCTTTCTTACTTGAATGTCACTGAGGTGTTCTTTAACTTCAGGTATGCTTGATTAGTTCTTGATTATACAGTAAGACTAAGTTAAAACTCACTTGTAGTAAGCCTTCTTTGATACTCCTAAATGGGAGTATTCTAACTGGTCTCAACTTCTTGTCAGTCCCAGAACCTAGACATGGTTCTACTATGGCATTATAATTTTTTTTTAATCCACAGCACACCAAAAATTAAGAAATTAGTGAAGACCAGATTAAATTAAATACCTAGTGATTTAACAAAAATTAATTTGTATTATCTATTTTAGAATATTTCCCACAAATCAATACGATCCTCACCATACTACAGATACTTCTATTTCAATATTTATCACTTATTGATATAATTTACAATCAAATATATATGAAGTATAGGTAAACTGGATTAGATAAATGAGATATAAAATGTTAACGAAGCAAAGACTTTCACTTGGAAATCCCTGATATCTAAGGAAAAAATGGAAATGCCATGAACTTCCTATCACTATTTGCTAAAAGGAAATATATATTGGCTGTGTTAATCAGAATTGTTCAGGAAACAGAAACCACTCTATGCCTTTCACACAGAAAAGATTTAGTTGAGGGGGCTAGATGCTTCCAAAACTGTTGGTGATCCAGAAATATGAAGATCAGGAAGGTTGATCCATCTAGTTTTTATGAAATTAGTTTTAGGAATTGCTGGATAAACACCAGTGAGATCAAAGCTACCTGCAGAACTAAGACAGGTAGTTTTCAGAAAACTCCTGTACAATGCTTGTTTATCAATGCCCATGAGCATGCCTGCCACTGCTGGAGGTACACTGGCATGACTTCTGCTTCTTTTCGGCTTTCCAAATCTTAAATGAATACCCAGAAAAATCTAATCTAGACTCTTGCTTGCAAAGATTCTGAAAACATAGTTCTCAGTCTTTCATTTCATGTGATATGGTAGAGTACAGGTGAGAAAAAAAATGCTGACAAGAAAGAGTCACATTCTACCACCTTGGCTATAAGCATCCCTATAGCTTCTTCTATCCATATATACATTCCAAATAACAATCACACATCAGCATTCTTAGCTATCATAATGCAACCATCTTTAAACAAAACAAAGACATTCTTTCCCTTGACAACTGCAAAATGGAAACCCAAAGCGCCCCCTGCCACTGTATCCATCACTGGATATATATTTTTTTCCTCTTCTACTTCAATCCTTAGTCCTTTCTCTGTTTTAAAAACTTAAAGATTAAATTTTCAATTTATGTGCTGTGAACATACTATTGTGTGCTGTAAACATACAATTCTACTTAGTGTAAAATAGTAAAGCAAAAGTATGAGAGAAAAATTACATTGAATACAAGTATATATGTGTGTGTGTGTGTGTGTATAAAATGTGTGTATGTGTATTTACCATAGTTACTACATTCATTTGTACAAATAATCATGAATTTAGAGCTGATTTTTATAATCCTTCCATTCACTAATCATTTTTTACTCTGTTCTAAACTGGTTGTGTTTTTTACCTCTTGGACACACTCAAACCTTCCATTCTAAAGGGACTGAAATATTAGTGACTCTCCCTGTATTGGGCAGCTGCAGTTGTCCATTGACACTTAGCATTGACCATGGAATTGCTAAGGGCCCAAGAGACTCTCCTGGATTTTAATTATAGCTTTTCTTACCTGCATTGTTCACCAGTGATGGAGTTTGGACGTGTTGTCCCCTCCAAAACTCATGTGGAAATTTGATCTCCAAAGTGGCAGTGTTGGAAACTGACTGAGTCATGGGGGCGGATCCCTCATGAATGGATTAATGCTCTCCCCGGGGGATGAGGGGTAGTGAGTGAGTTCTCACTCTATTAGTTCTCAGCTCTCAGGTAGTGAGAGCTGATTGTTGAAAGGACCCTGGCACCTTCTCTCTCTCTTGCTTCCTCTCGCCATGTGATCTGCTTGTACCCGCTGGCTACCTGCCACTTTCTGCCAAGAGTAAAAGTAGCCTGAGGCCTGTGCCAGATGCAGCTGTCCCAGAATCGTAAGCCAAATAAACCTCTCTTCTTTATAAATTACCCAGTTTCAGGTATTCTGTCATAGCAACACAAAACAGACTAAAACAGAAAATTGGTACCAAGGAGTGGGGTGTTGCTATATAGATACCTGAAAATGTGGATGCATCTTTGGAACTGGGTAATGGGCAAAGGTTGGAGGAGTTTGGAGGACTTAGGAGAAGAGAAAAAGATGAGGGAAAGTTTGGAATGTCTTAGAGACATATGTGGTGGCAGGCAGAATGCTGATAGAAATGTGGACAGTAAAGGCCATGCAGATGATGAGGTCTCAGATAGAAATGAGGAACTTATCAGTAATTGGATAAAAGATCACCCTTGCTACACCATAGCAAGGAATTTGGCTGCAGTGTGTCCATGACCTTGGATTTTGTGGAAGGTGGGACTTAAGAGTTGTGAACCAGAGTATCTGGCAGAAGAAATTTCCAAGCAGCAGAGCATTAAGGATGCTGCATGGTTATTTCTAATAGCCTATGCTGAGTTATGGCAGAAATGGCATGACGTAAAGCCAGAATTTAAAACAGGAGCAGAGCGTAAAGATTTGGAAAATTTGCAGCATGGCCATGTGGTAGAAAAGCAGAGAGCATGCAATGGTGCAGCCCAGCAATCATTAGCTAAGAATATTAGTACAAAGGAAAGGGATTATCATGAAAAGGAGAAAAAGGCACCAAAGGCAATGCAGAAGCTTTGGTGGCCAACCCTTCAATTTCAGGCCCAAAGGCCTAGGGAGACAGAATGGTTTTGGGGAAGATGCCTGAGGCACCCTCCATGGGCTTGCTGTCCGGGACCACCTCGAGAAGCTGCTTCCAGCACCAGCACCCCAGCTGCTTTGGCTGCTCCAGCTGTGGCTAAATAGGCCCCAGGTGTGGTTGGACCCCCTGCTTTGGAAAATACAATCCAGAAGTCTTGGCGGCGTCCACATGGTGTTAGGTCTGCAGGCTTTCAGAATGCCAGAGCTGGGAAGGCTTGGAAGCCTCCACCTTGATTTCAAAGTACGTATGGAAAAGTATGGGGGCCCAGGAAGAGATCTATAGCAGGGGTGCAATCATGGCAGACAGTTTTCGCTAGAGTAATGCCAAGTGGAAATGTTGGGCCAGAGTTGCAGCAGAGAAACCCCATCAGTGCCGTGTCTAGTGGAGCCATGAGAGCAGGATTGCCACAGAGACTGCAGACCTGTGAAGTTACCAGAGTGCAACGCCAGCCTGCAAGAGCTAAAGAATCATCTGAGAGCAGGAAATCCATAGGAGCAGAGCTGACAGAGGACTTGAGGACCCAACCCCCACACCAGCATGCAGAGGACATTGAACATGGAATCAAGGTACCTGATTCACCAGCTTTGAGATTTAATGTCTGCCTTGCTGAGTTTCAGACTTGTTTGGGACCTGTTAATGCTTTCTTTTGGCCTATTTCTCCCTTTTGGAATGGGAATATATACCCAATGCCTATTCCACCATTGTATCTTGGCAGTAGATAAATTTGGTTTTGACTTTTTTTTTTTTTTTTTTTTTTTTTTTTTTTTTTTTTT
>NW_007731678.1:129864-136866 GCF_000696425.1 Galeopterus variegatus
CGGGATCACAACCCTCGGTGTTGCTCCCACACCTCGCTCAGCCAGTGAGTGGGAACCGGTCTGTATGTGGGATCTGAACCCTCGGCGGGAGTGCCACCACGCTCCCAAGCGGTGCACAGTAGCAGTGCGCCACCGGGCCGGCCCTGGTTTTGACTTTTATATGTTCAAAGCTGGAAGGATTTTTGCTTTTGGTCTCAGAAGAGACTTTGGATTTTGTACTTTTAAGTTGTTAACAGAACAAGCTAAGAATTTTGGGATGGTTGGGATAGAATAACTGTATTTTGTATGTGAGAGTGACAGGAGTTAGGGTGGGCCAGGGGTGGAATGATGGAGTTTGGATGTGTTGTCCCCTCCAAAACTCATGTGGAAATTTGATCTCCAAAGTGGCAGTATTGGAAGCTGATTGAGTCATGAGGGTGAATCCCTCATAAATGGATTAATGCTCTGCCTGGGGGAGGAGGGGTAGTGAGTGAGTTCTCTCTCTATTAGTTCCCATGAGAGCTGGTTGTTGAAAGGACCCTGGCACCTTCTCTCTCTATTTCTTGCTTCCTGTAGCCATCTGATCTGCTTGTACCTGCCAGCTGCCTGCTGCTTTTCTGCCATGAGTAGAAGCAGCCTGAGGCCCGTGCCAGATGCAGCTGTACCAGAATCACAAGCCAAATAAACCTCTTTCCTTTATAAATTACTCAGTCTCAGGTATTCTGCTATAGCAACACAAAATGGACTACAACAACCAGCAATTCCCTTGAAATGCTGTTAGTGTTCTAACAGGACATATATGCACAATTGGAATAGGTGAGTTATGGATCAATGTCCCTCCAAAACTTAGTCCCCACTGTGACAGTGCAAAGAGGGTGGGAAATCCTATGATGATAATTGAAAGGTGTAGCCTTGGAGAGGTGATGGGATTGTAGAACCATGTCATAGTGAATGGATTAATAATAGTAGTCAGAGGCATAGTTCTGAGGGCTTTAAAAGGAGAGCACTTGAGAGTCTCTCTCTCTCTGCTCTGCCATTTTCTACCGTGTGAGACCCTTGCATTGCTATAAACCACCACCAAAGAAGACCCTCACCAGATGTATTCTCTGGACATTGGACTTGCCAGCCTCTGAACTGTAAACAATAAATATCTTTTTCTTATAAATTACACAGTTCAAAAGATTTTATTATAAGCAACAAAAATGAACTAATACAGAAAATTGCACAAGAGAAGTGGAGTGTTGCTTATAACAAGTAAGTGAAATGTGGAAACAGCTGTGGAAGTAGGTGTTGAGGAGAGGCTGGAGGAATTTGGTTGAATAGGCTAGGAAAGGTCTAGATGCTAGTGAAAGTTTAGAAGACAAGAAAACCAGGGAAAGTTTGGAATGTTTCAGAGACTGGTTAAATAGTAGTAGCTAAAATGCTTATGGAAAAATGGACAGTAAAGATCATTCTATGGAGATCTCAGATAGAAGCAAAAAGAAGTTTACTGGAAAGTGGGACAAAGATCACCCATGCTATGAACTGGCAAGAAACTTGGCTGCATTTGGTTCATGCCCAAAAGTTTTATGGAATGATGAACCTTAAGGTGCGACCCAGAGTATTTGGCAGAAAAAAATTCTAAGCAGCAAACCATTAAAGAAGCTGCATGGCTACTTGTAACAACCTATGCTGAGTTATGGCCACAAAGACATGACATAAATCCAGCATTTAAAAGGGAAGCAGAGGGTAAAGATTTGAAAAATTTTCAGGCTGGCCATGTGGTAGAGAAACAGAGCATTTTTAGGAGAAAAAAATACAATGGCACAGCCCAGTGGCCATTTGCTAAGAAGAGTACAAAAGAAAGGGATTATGAAGAAAAGAAAAAAGACCTTGAAGGCATTTCAGATATCTTGAAGGCTGCATCTTCCATTACAGTCTCAGAGGCCTAGAGAGACAGAATGGTCACAGGGAACAGGCCCAAGGGGCCCTTCACAGGCTCCCTACCCATAGCTACCTCAGAAGCTGTTTCCCAGCACCAGTACCCCAGGTGCTCTGGCAGCTCCATCTGTGGCTAAATTGGCCCCAGGTGTGGCTGGACCCACATATTTGGAAAACAGAAGCTGCAAGCCTTGGTGCTATCCATGTGGTGTTAAGTCTGTAGGCTCACAAAATTCCAGAGTTCTAGAGGCTGGGGAACCTCTGTCCTGATTTCAAAGGATGTATGAAAAAGCGTGGGCCCACAGGAAGAGATCTGTCATGTGGTAGATTTGTTGCAGACAGCCTTCACTAGAGCAATGCTGAGTGGTAATGTGGGTCAGAGCTGCAGCAGAAAACCCCACCAAGGCCCTGCCTAGTGGACCATGGGAACAGAACTGCCATGGAGACCTTGAACTGTAAAGCTAACAGCATGCAACACCAGCCTTGCAGAGCAGAAGCATGGCCTCAGACCAGAAATACCATAGAAGAGGAGCTGCTGAGGACTGCAGACCCAATCCCCACACCAGTGTTCAGAGGACATCAAGCATGGAATCGAGGTATAGCTTTAAGATTTGATGCCTGCCCTGCTGGGATTTGGACTTGTTTGAGACCTATTACCCCTTTCTTTTGACCTATTTCTCCATTTTTGAATGGGAATATTAACCTATGCTTGTCCCACCATTGTATATTGGAAGTAGATAACTTTTTTTGATTTCACAGATGGGACTTGGAGAACTCAGATGTTTGAATTGAAACAATTTAAGACTTTAGGGCTATGGGAATAAAATGAACACATATGTATGTGAAAAGGATATGAGTTTTGGGGGTTAGGGGCAGAATGCTATAGATTGATATTCACCCCAAATTTAGTCTGCACTGTGACAGTGTAAAGAAGGTAGGAAATCCTATTATGGTAATTGAAAGACGGGGCCTTGAAGAGGTGATTGAACAGGGTACTACAGGGTAATGCTGTAATGAACAGATTAAAAATGGTGGTCAGGGGCATGTTTCTGAGCACTTTGAAAGGAGAGCATTTGAGAGTCCCTCTCTTTGCTCTGCCATTTGCTGCCATGTGAGACCCCTGCACTGCTGTAAAGCCAACACCAAAGAATACCCTCACTAGATGTGTTCCCTGGACTTTGGACTTCCCAGCCTCTGAAACTGTAAGCAGTAAATTTCATTTTCTTATAAATTGCTCTGTTCCAAGTATGTTGTTACAAGCAACAGAAATGGACTAACACAATTAACAAAGCTGACTGTTTACAAAGGCTTGGGTGTTGCGGACGTATAGTGGATAGTGCATTAACCAGTGGTTGTGTAGCAACTGAGCTTTTACATACCCATGCCTAAAAAAACCAAGGAGTGGAGTGAATATGAAACTGAAAAGGATCTATAAGATCACCTTTCTTTAGGCAAGCAGTGACTTTCAGTACAGGTGAATAATTAGCATGAGGAAACCTCAAAGGGAGAGTCCTGGAGAACAAATATCCCAACTTCAGTTTCCTCTATCCTTCAGATCTTTGGCCAAAATTCCTTCATTGGCTGAAACCAACTAGAAAGCAGAGATTGCTGATATGGTTTTTACAAGTTAGTATCCCATGAAAGAATGAAGAGTAGAAATGGTGAAAATTAGGAAGGGCAAATAAAGATATGCTCTGAAACAACTAAAGTTAGTTATTCATGTGAAAGAGTACAAGAATACATTGGACTTCCCTGTTGGTTAAGTAGCATGAAGAATCAGGTGGTAGTATCAGCATGAACTTTGGTAAAAACATTGGCTATCTTAGTGGAAATATTATTTGAAAATTAAGATTTTTTAAATCAGTGGTATTTAATTCTCTAGAGATGGGAAGCAGCATTTTGTGATTGTGCTTTTAAAATCAGTAGTTAGAAAGCCACTTCCACTTTTGCCTTTGGTTCCTGGACTTAGGCTTTCCAGTTACAGGAGAAAGAAAACCATTTATCGGCTGTTGGCTCAGAGCATAACTGCATTTTGTAGGACATCCCTCCATTCTCAGTTAGCATCTTAAAGTTTTTAATAGACCGATCTATAGGGTCAGCAATTTCTTCCTGATGGAGTATACGGTGGCAAAACCTCTTAAACTTAGAGACTTCAATTTCAATTGCCCCACAAATTTTCCTTTACAATTACTTCCTTGGTGGGTAGTAAAACTGCTTGGGATACTATGATCTTCTGCCTATACCCTAGGCCGAATTTTATAGAAAACAATAGACACATTTCTTAGAAATGTGTATGATAACACAGGGAATTTACTGGGCTCTAGGTTCCTCATAAGAAGAATAAGAATATGGTTTAACATCTAGTTTATATGACAGGCCAGTGAATCATCTGTCAATGTATGTGTGTGCTGGTAAGGTAAAAATTCAATGATATTATTCTTAGAGTACTGCATAAGTCAGTTTCTCTTGCTTATAACTGAATACCTGGAACTGGGTGGTTTGTATAAAAAAAACAAAAAAACACAATATTTATTGCTTACAGTTTCAGAGGCTTGGAAGTCAAATTTCCAGGGGACACATCTGGTGAGGGCCTTTTTCTTGGCAGTGGCTCTACAGTGACCTGAGTGTCTCACAGAGAATGGCTTGAGCAAGAGAGGACCTCCTCACTTGCGCTTTTAATGCCATCAGAACTCACTATTACTGAATGAATGGATCAGTCCCTTCACAAGAGCATGGTCCTCACAATCTAATCACCTCTTAATGGCCCCACTTTTCAGTTTCCATAATAGGATTTCCAACCCTCTTAACACTGTCACAGTGGGGGTTAAGTTTCAGTGAGTTTTCGGGGGGCATTCAATCCACAGCAGGGATCTACTCAAATTCTTACCGTGAGACCAGGTGGCCTCAGACTGAGCTCGCTTTTTCTCAGTTCATCTATAGTGTACTGGTTTATGTGCAGAATACTAGAGAATATTTCACTGAGAGAAAACTTGTCATTGCACAGTGGTTTATGGGTGACTAGCTCAAGAATTTATCAGTCCCTACAGCTTGCTAAGATGAAAAGTTCTTTTTAGATCATAAACATGCTGTGATACAAGTATGCTGTTTCTCTCGTCCCACATAACTGAATAAAATGGATGAAATAAAAATAAACATATTGTGCCACAATAGTGTAATTTTAGATCATAAACATGCTGTGATACAAGTATGCTGTTTCTCTTGTCCCACATAACTGAATAAAATGGATGAAATAAAAATAAACATATTGTGCCACAATAGTGTACACCATTAAAGATGGGGAATAGATTGGATTAAGCTTAATTTATACTAATTTATCTTATTGTTCTAACATAAATTAAAAACTAAAGATGCATAAACTCCTCTGGAAAGTTAAACTTTGTATTGGTTAATGTTCTGAAATATCACCCTACCCTTTTATTAAAGGAAAGTAAAAACAAAACAAAACAAAGTAAAACAAAGACAGACATTAAGTATTCTTGGGAAATAAAATGTCTCTTGGCAAAAGATAAGTTGGAAAAAAATTAAATAACCCATTGATTAGTATAGCAGAATTAGTATGTGTATTAATATGCAACCTTCTCTATACAAACTTAGATTATACCCACATGCTATCCAAGGTAAGCAATACCAAATATTTGATTTTAAAAATTAAGTCAAAAGAGTATTGTGAAGTAAATGGTATCAAAATAAGTTTTAAAATTTATTAAATTAAAACATTTCAGTTGCTTATTATATTTGTTTTCAAATTGAATCAAACTAGTTTGATTTTTAACATATGCCTTTGGAAAATCTAGTGTAGGCAGATTAATTTATCTTCTTTAGGTAGTATAAAAGCCACACAGGCACCACTCTCTGGTTATTTTCATATCCACTATATTTATTGCACTCTAAAAGAAAAGAAGGTAAAGACAAATTTCTGGATAAGAGGCANTGTATTAATATGCAACCTTCTCTATACAAACTTAGATTATACCCACATGCTATCCAAGGTATGCAATACCAAATATTTGATTTTAAAAATTAAGTCAAAAGAGTATTGTGAAGTAAATGGTATCAAAATAATTTTTAAAATTTATTAAATTAAAACATTTCAGTTGCTTATTATATTTGTTTTCAAATTGAATCAAACTAGTTTGATTTTTAACATATGCCTTTGGAAAATCTAGTGTAGGCAGATTAATTTATCTTCTTTAGGTAGTATAAAAGCCACACAGGCACCACTCTCTGGTTATTTTCATATCCACTATATTTATTGCACTCTAAAAGAAAAGAAGGTAAAGACAAATTTCTGGATAAGAGGCAATATCTGCATTCATGATTGAGTTATGGCACAAATCAATACTTAGAGCATCATGCACACCATGTATTCAACACAATTATACAAAAACAAAAGAAAAAAAAAGAAAGAAAGAAAGTTTAATAAAGAGATTAAATTTTAATCATTTAATAGTTATGACTGTACAAAAACAAAATGTTGCAAATGTTGAGTTAACCAAAAGTTGGTTCTGTCAGAACACTTCAGTCTTACAAATAGAGTAAAATCAGAGCTAGATCCTGGCCTTTCCTCATCTGTGCTGTGAGGCAGTCTTTGATTGAGATGCATTATCTTGCTTCAGTGTTGTTACCATTTTGAATTCTTTGTCTTCAGTAAACTGGAGATCCTAAGCATTCTAATTTGGGGTCCTGTGAGAGTTCTTTAGCACTCAAATTGTCTGACTGCCACAATTAGTGAAGACTCATACAAGAAAAACAACAACATCAACAACAACAAAAACAAATTAGAAAAATCAGAAGAAACTGAGATAATGCAGGGAAGAGACGAAAAACAAACAAAAAATTTAAAAAATGCATAATTTATGGCTTCAAGAAGGAAAAAGAGGTATTTATTGCATTCGAAACAATAGACTTGGAGGCTATTGAAAAAAAATCTAGTACAAAGTTTGAAGAATAAAGAGAGAAATTTTACAAATCAGTTAAAAATAGGTGAAGAGATAGAAAATAGTGAAGATCCACATATAAATATCTTTCTAATAGAAGTTCCAGAACATCATTGATCAGAGAAGATGGAGAGGGGTTAAATAA
>NW_007731678.1:137462-144891 GCF_000696425.1 Galeopterus variegatus
ATCTGTTTTTATTGCCATTAAATTCTTTGTTTCAGTATTATCCTGTGAAAATAAATTGTAATAATAATTTTTAATAGTTTAATTCTTGTCTTAATGTTATTAATTGTACTTTTTCTTCCTTTTAGCAGATAAAGAGCAAATAAGGATTTTCTTCACTTTTCAAAATTTCGAAAGTCACACTCTCCACCACTCAGGACAAAGTGTGTTTTTTAAAGTAAGTCTCTTTGGACTTAAATTTAAGTTAAAAACACATGTAATGTCCATCAAATGTTTTTGTAACCAATGACCAGTCTGATATGTATCTTGCTTTCAACCCACTGTGAATTCAGGGGAGGGTTATGTTCAGAAAATCTGTCATCAAGGGATGTTGTTCTTAGGAACATCTGATGGGACTCCCCAGTGATCCTGAGGATGCATTCTATTTAAAGAATCAGGTCATGCAGTACTCTAGCAGAGAGTAGCTTATACTTCCAGAGGAAGAATGTTAAAGGAGAAGTACTAAAAGGGCAATGCTGTTCTTGTGATTAAATCCAGGGTTATTTATTTGATTTTGAATTCAAGATACCATGTTTCAAAAAGTGTTTTTTCAACCTTTCTCTAAAACATAGATAAAATAGATGGCCTTAAAATGGAAAAAGAATTATTTCTGCCCATTTCAGAAATATGAGTAATCCATTCAGAGGCCTACACATGGATGCCACGTATAAATACGTGAATTTCAAGCTATTTCAAAGAGAACCTGAGAGGTATTATTTTAATAATTTCTAATGGAAACTGCTGTGATTACATACAAAATGTGTCTATCCCTGTCACATTGTCTTCAATACTCAGGCCTTTCTTTTACTCTCTTTTTTCTGTTCTCTCTCCCCCTGTATCTCTCATTTTCTATGTCATTCTCTAAAAGGAAATCAACATGTTTTTCTTCTGACTTTTGTATTATTGCTTCAGTTTTTGCAGGAAATTAGGTGATATATAGCCTACTGGCTGTGAAAATAGACTTTGAACATATAGATTTACAAATAGGTTGATGTCAATAAAATATATTTCTGAAGAACATAAACACATAAATTATTCAGAAAGTTTTTATTTATGGTGTTGAATTTCACGTTTAATAGTGGAGTCATAAGTCTGAAGATGGTAAAATTTATAAAGATAATAGTCTGTTTGAACATGGTGATTTCAAGGCATAATTCATCATTTTGAATTCTTCCATAAAATCTGCATCCTACAAGACATACTAAATGTACAAAAAAACAAATTATTAATGGATAAATATGAAATTGAATTATTAGAGACTATATCTTACAATATAAGTATGTCATAATAACTAATATACTATATGCACTACACTTTATTAAAATTCTCTAATTTTGACTTTGTATAAGACGTAAAAAAATTGCATACATATATTACTCACAAACAAATGTATGGAAATACTTCTTTTTAGCATGTTTTATATGCGGAGTTACTTCTGTGGTTATTTTCATTTGGGGATTTTGTTTACAATTTAAATTAGTTTAGCTATTAGCTATTGTCACTCTACCCTTAAATTATCCGTGGTATTGACTTAAATCCACATTTTGCAGTGTGCAAAAATCCAATGATAATATACACACACCCACCTCTGCCCCAAGATCAGGGTAAATACCTTTACGGATTACACCCTCATAATCGTCTGCTGCTCAAAATTTCTCCTTCCACCCAATTAATTCACTTCATGGATCAACTAAGTATCCACCCATGCTTCTCATTTACATACACTTGAATGTAAAGCTGCCCGCTTAGAAAACCACACACACAATTTCATGAGGTATTTGTGCTCTTCATAGTTTACTGAGCATTTTAGGAATGGTATCAATCATTCCAAAAATAGAGCCTACATGAGACTGAATAATAGCATTTGTTGTTCTAAAAGTAGTTTGTCTGAGTCTTCACTGGTTATTATTCACTTATTATGCCTGCTCAATTAGTGTCTGTTCTCATGACACCTTTTTGATTGTTTTTTCTTCCTTTCCTTTTCTCCCTTTTTATTGTGAAAACATCATTAAAGCAAAGGAATCTAGTCCTCCTTCATATTGGCTCTGCCAATGACCTTTCTTCTACATCAAAGAAATTTCTAAACAAAGATGGTTATCCCTCAAGATAAATTATATTTTTCTACTTTTTAATACTAAAAGTACTTATGTAGATGGACTGTGAGACAGTTAATGTTTACTTATCTTTGTGATAATAGGCTTATTTTATAAAATCATACTTAAAATGACTAATTTACTTTTAAAAAGTACAATCCATTTAACAAATATAGGTGAAATATATAGCCCATATGTAATTCAGTTTTTCAAGATCAAATTTTCCCACCAAAATATAAAAACCCAGTAACCACTGAGCAATTTGTCACTGATTAGCATCTAACCAAATATCATATAATTATCATTCTGAAATCAATTATCTTCCAACCCCAAATATACCAGAACAGCACCAAAGAAATCTTTGTTAAATTCACACACTAGGATGTTAATAGCTTTAATAGTTCATTTTCATTATTCAAAAANCTAAACAAAGATGGTTATCCCTCAAGATAAATTATATTTTTCTACTTTTTAATACTAAAAGTACTTATGTAGATGGACTGTGAGACAGTTAATGTTTACTTATCTCTGTGATAATAGGCTTATTTTATAAAATCATACTTAAAATGACTAATTTACTTTTTAAAAGTACAATCCATTTAACAAATATAGGTGAAATATATAGCCCATATGTAATTCAGTTTTTCAAGATCAAATTTTCCCACCAAAATATAAAAACCCAGTAACCACTGAGCAATTTGTCACTGATTAGCATCTAACCAAATATCATATAATTATCATTCTGAAATCAATTATCTTCCAACCCCAAATATACCAGAACAGCACCAATGAAATCTTTGTTAAATTCACACACTACGATGTTAATAGCTTTAATAGTTCATTTTCATTATTCAAAAATTCATGTGGAGGGCCGGCCCAGTGGCGAACTGGAGAGTGCACCACTTGGGAGTGCGGCGGCGCTCCCGCTGAGCATTCGGATCCCATGTGGAGACCGGTTCCCGCTCACTGGCTGAGCGTGGTGTGGGTGCAACACCGAGGGTTGCAATCCCGTTGCCGGTCAGTAAAAAAGACAAAAAGGAAAAAAAAAAAAATTCATGTGGATACTTCAAAAAGTTTGTGGAAAAAAAATAATTGAATTAGATAATACAGATCTTTCCATGCAATTTTGAAGACCTTTTGTATTCAGTCCCTACTATGTCCCAGTCAGAGTATGAGACACTGAACTGAAACTATAGACAGCTGTCCTTCACAGAGCTCACTGACTGAGAAGGGAAATCTTTCTCAAATAAATATATTTTCTGATGATTTAGCTTCCATATCCCCCAGAAAAATCTATGATGCCAGGGGTACTTCAGTTTAAAATAATGTATCTTGTGAATGTCTCCTGGTACCAACTAAATATAAATCACTAATAATAGTACTGGTAAATGCTCCTTTGGCATCATCAGTACATTACTGATAATAAACTCCCCAAAAGATCATCAGAGAAATGTATTGATGAAGCAAATCTATGTTTATTACTCTTATCAGAATAAAGCAGAACAGCATCTTGACAGATTTGGTAGTGGCTCAAAAGGGGAAATTCAGGAGAGGATCCTTATAGAATTTAAAGCCAGAGTTGGGTGCGGGGTTGGGGGAGTTATTATATGGTGAGTCTTCTAAGTCAGGAAACTGGTTGGAATTGAACAGAGTTTATGACATAATAGCTTTGGATTGGAGAGCAAGACTTGAGAAAGACATAAAAAGTTTTTATAAGTAAGTAATTTTAGTTGCTTCTTAGTTTTCTAGGAGAATATATTTTACAAAGCAAGTAGCTAAATTATTTTAGCTTGTTCTCAGTAATATTTATCATAAGAAAAGGAAAGTATACCCAATCTCAGCATTGTACAGTACAGGAATCAGAAATTAGATTTGTTTCAGATTGAGGCTCACTTAGAAAAAAAATACATTAGAATGTTCTCAGAAAAATTTTTAGACATTTTTATAGGGCATATTTGTGAAACTCTTCATTGTGTTCGAATTTCACCTTTGTTGTCATTCCTTTTTTCTATATACTGCAGTGATATGGTACTTAACTAAAGTCAACATTATTTCCTTCAGTTGGGGATAGCTATATCCCAAGCTAAATGAAATAATATGTAATATGTAATATTGCCTAATATGTTATATATATTATATATAGATATAGATATATAGTTATATCTATATATAGTTATATATATGATATATATAGTTACATATGATATATAGTTATATAGATATATATATATCTATATGTAGTTATATATGATATATATATCCATAACTATATGATATAGTTATATCTATCTATATAGTTATATAGTTATATAGTTATATAGATAGATATAGATAGATATATTAAGTTTTGCTTTTTTGTTTTTTACTTCTTTAGGGGATCTTTCCATAGTATTACACCAAAGAGCCTGTGCCCTCACTGCTATCAAGCTCTTTTCTCTATAATCAATCCTGCATGTGTTACCTATAAAGGGCCATTTCTAAATAATAAGCTCATCATGATAGATCTCTTCAAAAATTCCTTACAATGACTTCCAAGACACTACAGAGTATCACCTGAAATTTGGATTGGTAAGCTCTTTAGTGGCCAAATCTCATTGTGACCCATCACCTTCTTATCGCATAATACATCACTTTCCTTATTATCTCTACCGGGTGCTCTAAACATGTTGAACTTTCCACTATTACCTAATATACTTTTCTTCTTTTCATGAAGTGCCCTTATTTCTTTGTGTGCCCACATAACTTTTTCTTATCCTTGAAGAATCATTACAGACATTTCATTCTCAGGAAAAATTTCTCAAATGGATTAAAGCAAAATTACATATCCTTAATGAAATAGTGCATTATACACAGCTTTGAAAATTTCAGTGCTTTGAAAAGCATTCTAACTAAACTTTGTTAATAATCGTGAGATATATTCATGTGAGTAGTATTAAAAATTCATTAATTCATTCATCATACATAAAGCAAAGAAGGAAAGTTAAAAGAGATAGTCTCACATAAGAAACCAAAGGAAGAAAACTGCATTAGGAAAAATAAAAGAAAATCTGTATACAAGGTTAGAAGTTTGAGGTAATGACATGTTTATCAGGTAGTTTCAATGTAAGGGTGAGAATAAAATCAGACTGAAGGGGTTCATGTGTGATTGAGAAGAGAAAGACAAGGACATACCACACTCTCCTAATGTTGAGTGTGAGAGGAGGAACGGATTGGGTAGGAGGACCACATAGTTGGTGCCAGGGGCTCCTTTGCTTTGCAGGATGGAAATACAATGAAGATGTAACATTTATGACTCAGAAGAGAAAGGTAGAAGATAACCGTTTTATCAAAATCTGAGAAGAGTTAAAATGATGTAATAACTAGGTAAAATGTGTAGTAGTATTACTCTTAAACTGGAAAAGTGGCATAAAATCCAAAGATGGCAAGAAAGAGGGTAAGAATGAAGGCAGATGTAATAAGCACTCAAACGATGAGTAACATTCATGTGCAGATGGACACAAGGCAATCTGCTGAGAAAGAACAGTATGTTGGCTGGGTAGGAGACTTGAGGAAAGGAGGTCTGAAATAGCAATTGAGGATAATAGAAATTACTGATACGGACAAGTAAAAAGATTGCTTTGAGAGGTCAGCTGTTTGCAAATCGCGAATGTATAATGGCAACAAAGTACAAATTTATGTAATTTTTATGAGAAGCCCTTTAGAACATGAGCTGATTTCAGCTTGAGAAAAGCATGTTTTAGGATGGAGGCCTTCTTATGGATTTGGTAGTGGCTCTTATGGGCATTTTCATTTTTTATTTTTTTTGCATGCGAAGCAGAAAAAAACAAGGGGTAAAAGCATTAGGAGGACAGTGAGAGATACTCAGTCATGAGGGCACATGAATCAGCTTCTTTTTTGGTAACAAAGAGCTGTAAAACCTCAGTGGCTAATGGCAACAAGCTTTATGCCTGGCTGACAGATCTGTAGGTCAGCATTGACTGTATTTAGCTTTGTTTTAGTTCCCTTGTCTTCTTAAAAGAATCTTCTATAACATGGCATTTGTCATGTTTACTGACATTCCATTGACCAAAGCAAGCAATTTCACACAGCCAAGCCTGACCATGGGATAGGCATACACACATTCTACAAAAGTGATTGGAAAACGTAGGATATATAAAATTCTTTCAAGGAAGGGAGTGGGTAACTCGAAAGAATACAATATATCACATTAAATAGGACAAATATTAGATTTAATGGTAGTTTATGGGCTAAATAAAATGGAAAGGAGACTGAAGATTAAAATAAAACAGAGTGATGAGTTTGATGAGAGGGGAGGATTGAGGCATCTCAGAGTTTATGTTAGATGGTAGGTTATTAAAGTATCTGAGGTAAACTATTTAGCAGCAGTGAAATGATCTAGGATGTGGTCATGAGAGAATGTTGCTGAAATAGCAGGCTGATGATAGATTTAATTAGAACTGTGGAGGGCAAGTAATTGTGTAACTAGAAGTTGGGGTTGACATTGCATGAATGTTAAAAATATCTAATTTTACAACAAGATAAATGGGGGAAAAGAAGTCAGTGAATTTCCTTTATGGCAGAGGGATAGAGAGCAATTATATTAAATGTTAAAATAAGCAATAGCAAAACATTGAATTGAGTTATGTTATTCAGCACGGATGAAAGTTGGGTCAAATACAGATTTATTTACCCTTTACTTTCTGTTTGGCCTAAAATAAATTTAAATAGGTAAATTGGAAGGAAGTAGTCATAAAAGTGGGTCTGAAAGAAGACATGCTATTTCACATAGGATGTATGTTGTGATAACACAAGGGAATGTAGCACAGTGATCATTATAGAGCCAGTTCAAATTGTGTCTATCCACTAAGGAAATCTGCCTCCTAGAGATGTTATCATTTGAAGTTCTTCATAGCAATAACAAATGTACTTAGGAAATCAAGGCACATTTTAATGTACTTTTAAATATTTTTTCTAAGTTTATTTTACATCAAAATGAATTTCAATTCTCAGAATTCTTTTAAAATTTAAGTGAACAGTGAACACTGTTATATGTGTCTTGGAAAACTTTAAAAGCACCTGTTCAAGCCCACTGCTATTTAGGTATGTTTTGAGCTTTAACATTACAAATTACATCCCTTTTTTTTTCTTTAGAAAAAATATTTTAATAATATTAAAACTCATGGATACTGGTTTGGCTTGGTTCCATTGAATTTTTACCTAAGTTCTTCAAAATGTTTACTTACTTGTCACACATTTAAAAAAAAAAAAAAAAAAAAAAAAAAAAAAAAAAAAAAAAAAAA
>NW_007731678.1:146242-147878 GCF_000696425.1 Galeopterus variegatus
GAAAAAGTGCCTCAATAATCATTTTCACTTAGTGATAAGTTGCTTTTCATTTTTTTTTTTTTGTGACCGGCAACGGGACCGGAACCCTTGGCTTGGTATCGCCCGCACCACGCTCAGCCAGTGAGCAAACCAGCCATCCCTATATAGGATCCGAACCCGTGGCCTCGGCGCTCCCAGCACTGCACTCTCCTGAGTGAGCCACAGGGTCAGCCCATAAGTTGCTTTTCAAACTACTTTACCTCAATCTGGCCATCTTTGAGGACTGTTTTTGAAATTTCAACTTTAGAATTTGACATGATTGGAGAATAGGTCACTCAAAAACAAGGAGACCAGCAATTGTCAACCAAGAGTGCAATCTTCATTTATTTATTCTATTCTGGGTAGTCTATTAAATGCCAGCTTTCCAACTTTAACTGATTGCCCTGAGCTGCCTTCTTTTTCCAGATATTTTACAAACTGCATTGATACAATTTCTAAAACAGTTTCTACTGTAACTATTTCCACTGCGAGCAATAACAATATCAAAGAAAAGCATTTAATAGGGCCTTGCCAATAGCCAGACACTTGAGGTACATTACCTAACTTAATTCATTACATCAATTCACAATATAAACAAATTGTATGGTGATAATTTTAATTAACTTAAGAAAAAAAATATCTAACAGTGATGATTGGAACAGATGACTTTGAAACAACTTTAGTGTGCTGGAAAGTTACTCTCTCTTCTAGTCCAAAATCTTTTAAATATGGCATTAAAAGTAAATGCAGAGAATAATTACAATAAAGTACCTCTGTAAAGCACTATGCATACGAATAGCTCAAAGCATCTTTTATTGTGTTATCTCATTAATTTTTGTTGTATCCTACTGAGTGAGGGTGGGAGGGATTTTATTTCACTTTTATGGATTTTTTTTTTTAAAGTTAAACAAGCACTTTAACTTGCAGGTGCTTTCTCTATAACATGTCAATGATTGCTTAAACTGAAAGGTGGTAGACTTAGACATGCTATTACAAAATACAGTACTTCATTAATTTATTAAATCATTCTTTTAGCTAATGGNTTTTCCCCCATTTAAAAAAAAAAAAAAAAAAAAAAACCAGAAAAAGAAAAAAAAAAACCTCAGTTCCAAACAAATAAACGTACTAATGTAAAAGCTTACATTAGTTATGGATTGCTGATAACAAGCCAGCCACACCATAAATTAATGGCTTAAAGCCACTAAGTTATTATGTTATAATTTTTGTGGGTCAGGCATCTGGGCATGGCTTAGGTTAGTCCTCTGCATCACAGTCTTTTACAAGGCTGCAATCAAGGTGTTAGCCACCAATGTCCAGTCTCATCTGAAGGCTCGACTAGAGAAGGATCCAACTTCAAGCTCATTTAGTGGTTGTTGGTAGCCTTCAATTCCTGAGTGTTCTTAGACTGAGGACCTCAGTTCTTCACTGGCTGTTAGTCAAAGGACGCTTCAGTTTCTTGCCATGTTGGCCTCGCTCACATGGCAGTTTCCATCATCAACCATGTAAACCAAGAAGGTAACAGAGAAAGTCTGCCAGCAATTCAGAAATCACAATTTTTTGTAACCCCGTAAGTGAAGTGACATGCTTCTCCTTTGTTGTATTTTTTTTTTTTTTTTTG
>NW_007731678.1:149262-150029 GCF_000696425.1 Galeopterus variegatus
GACATGCTATTACAAAATACAGTACTTCATTAATTTATTAAATCATTCTTTTAGCTAATGGTTATTGAGTGCAAATGTACACTGCATAATTATTAAAATGAAGGATCCAAAAGAAGGCTGTAGTCTAACTGAGAAAGGCCTTAAACATCAGGCTAAGAGTTTTTAATGCGTGTGATAGGCATTGCGGGCCCTAGAAGAATTTGAATTGGGGTGACATAATAAAAGTTGCAATCTAGCACGACATGTATATATTTTTTTACAAAGTAAACAGGGAAGGAATTTCTCATGAGCTTTGTGCAAAATCCCTCCCTACAACTTATGGCTTAACAATTCTCTATTGTTATATTAAATTTTTACTGCTATATAAAAATCAACTTTTTTAAAAAAGCAAGGAAAAACATTTACTATTCAAAAGTTACTTATATAATTTATTTGGTGAGTAAATACATGAAGAAGATCTATCATGACAGGAAAGAATGATTTTGAAAGGCTTTTAGTGCCAGGTTTACTTTTCCTACATTATGACAATGCACATATGGTTCACAACAAAGCAAAGCATTTTTGATTAATATTATGTTAAATAATTTTATTTTGTGTAACAATTTATTCATAGTTTATTTTTCATAAATATTCATAATTATTTCATGCTGCATTCTCAGTATTTATTTTACCCAACACTTCATATACACTATCAAGAAATTATTTCTACTGCTTCTAGCTAGCCAGTTTAGTCTGGAGGCTTAGTAGATAACTATCATCTTTCAACT
>NW_007731678.1:151232-152492 GCF_000696425.1 Galeopterus variegatus
TTCTCTTTCTGTACCTGGGTTGTTTCACTTAGGATAATTTTCTCCAGGTTCATCCACGTTGTTGCAAATGGTAGAATTTCATTCTTTTTTATGGCTGTGTAGTATTCCATTGTGTATATATACCAAAATTTCCTTATCCAGTCATCCATCAATGGACATTTAGGGTGGTTTCATCACCTAGCTACTGTAAATAGAGCTGCAATAAACACGGGAGTGCAGTTATCCCTTTGACCTGATGGTTTCCAATCCTCTGGATACATCCCCAGGAATGGGATTGCTGGATCATACGGAAGTTGTATCTGTAGTTGTTTAAGGAAACTCCATACTGTTCTCCCTAATGGCTGTACTTATTTACAGCTCCACGAACAGTGCAGGATGGTTCCTCTCTCTCCACATCCTCACCAGCATTTGTTATTCTCTGTCTTATTTATAATAGCCAGTCTGATGCGGTGAGGTGATATCTCAAAGTGGTTTTGATTTGCATTTCCCTAGTGATTAGTGATGTTGAGCACTTTTTCATACACCTGTTGGCCATTTGTATGTCTTCCTTTGAGAAATGTCTATTCAGCTCCTTTGCCCACTTTTTAATTGGATAGATTTTTTGCTATAATGCTCTCTGAGCTCTTTGTATATTCTGGATATTAAACCCTCATCAGATGCATATTTTGCAAATATTTTCTCCCATTCCGTAGGATGTCTTTTCACTCTATTGATTGTTTCCTTTGCTGTGCAGAAGCTTTTCAGTTTTATATAATCCCATTTGTTTATTTTTTCTTTTGTTGCCCGCGCTTTTGTGGTGTTATTCATAAAGTCATTGACCATTCCTAAATCCTGGAGCATTTCCCCTATGTTTTCTCCTAAGAATTTTAAAGTTTCTATTTTGTCTCTAATCCATTTTGAGTTGATTTTGGTATATGGTGAAAAGTACAGATCAAGTTGCAGTCTTCTACAAATGGATATCCAGTTTTCCCAGCACCATTTATTGAAGAGGTAGTTTTTTCCCAATTTATGTCTTGGTGCCTTTGTCAAAGATCAGTTGGCTGTATACATGGGTTGATTTCTGAGTTCTCTATTCTGTTCCGTTATCCACTTGTCTGTTTCTATGCCAGTACCATGCTGTTTCTGTTACTGCAGATTTGTAATATAGTTTGAGGTCAGGAAGTGTAATGCCTCCAGCTTGACTTTTTTTTTTTTTTTCCCCTTTTTGTCTTTTTTCATGTCTGGCAACGGATCGCAACCCTCAGTGTTGCGCCCGTACCG
>NW_007731679.1:0-17971 GCF_000696425.1 Galeopterus variegatus
GTTTTCATAATTTATTCAGATTCTCTTTGCAAGCTCAGCCATGCATTTTAAATAGTGTTTGCTGCATTTTAATCAGCATTTCTGGTGTTTAAAGTGTGGAGGTTATCGGTATATCTAGTCCGTGATGTTCCCACACAGCAAACTGCATTTTCAAGGTATTTGCATTTTAGTCCTAGCTTTTCCTCTCTTTTGTTGTGTAATTACAAGCGAGTCACATAACCTCTCTTAGTTTTCTCATCTTCAAAGTTTTTTCATTGTCAAAGGCTTAAGAAGGTGATCTAGTGCAGTGCTGGATATTTTAATACATGGTCATATGACTTAATTCATTTTTAGCTGATAGATCACTCTGCAGTATCATATTGAATGCCATTTTTTTCCAAGGTTTTATTAAATGATAAAAGTAACCTCACACCTTCCTTTAGGGTCTAGAGTTGACAACACATTGGGGAGACAGGAAACTGTTCCTAAAGCTATGCCAAATTATGTGAAAGAGACAGGAAACTGTTCCTAAATCTATGCCAAATTATGTGAACTTGACCAAGTTTCCTTCCCTCTGTTGTGGAAGTTATTGCTTTAAAAATTCATATAAATTGCAATGGATTTAAAGTTATGCATCCAGTCTGCTTGTGAATAGGAGGTGAGAACTTTAAAAGAAAAGGAAGTAAAAAGAAAACAGGAACTCCTTTCTTCCTACTGTTGCTGTCAGTTCCTCTTGTTGAATTTTAGAAAAAAGTAAAGAAATGAAGAAAAAGTCCAGTATTTTAGCTCTACCCTGAGCCATATGTGAACAAGAAATGTTATCAAGATTCTCATAGTGCAAGGAGCAACTTTAGCAAATCTGTGAACAGTGCTGCAACATTTATGACAAGGTGGACTCCAACAGGTTAAACTTGAAAATTGTTTTACTACATTCGAATTAAAAAGGTTAAGGTAGAAAGATTAAATTATAAATAAAAAGAAAATCTGAACAGACCAATGATGAGTGAGGAAATTGAATCAGTCATAAAAAGGCTTCCAAAAAAAAAAAAAAAAAAAAAAAACAAAAAACACACTAGGATATTGTAGTGATTTTGTTAGTGCTGAGGACCAGCTTTCTTTAAAGGCCACTGGAGAGCTATGATTTTAGAGGCTGGCTGTGCTTCTTCAACCCTATGTCTTGCCTTCAAAGTACCTCTCATGGAAAGGATCCCCTTTCAGAATAATCTAATCTCTCCCAGGCCCACAAAATACAGCAACAAAACCCACCCACCCCCAACAAAAAAAAGGAAAAAGAAATCAGACTTTCCGTTAATAAATAAGGAATCTCAGGTTCCACAACACAAAAACACACATGTTCAAAGTGCAAATTTCTGCCATTAGCCTTGGACTTTTCTGTCTCACTGATACAGAGCCCTGTCTTGCAGTCAAAGAGACTGTGTAGAAGGCAACCCCCTCCCTCTTGGGAGCCTGCTTCCAAGCCAAGTGAGCACCACTGAGAGCCATATAGAGGTTTTGGGAGGGGGACTGAGGTGCTGGAATCAAAGAAGAGGGAGGTGGTCACCATGTATCCTTCCTTTCCAAAACCCAGTGGGGAATGGAGGAAGAGGGGGTGAGAGATATGTGCTGTTTTAACAGCTCACCCTGCTAAGGGGCCCTAAAGTGCCAAGTCAAGCTGCCAGCCTCCAGAGATTTAGAATTTTATAATATTTGAGGATAAATGTGCCATAGTGGATAGAAGCCAGAACCATGGGCAGCAGTAGATTAAGAGAAGGGATTTAGAAGACAGTATATACTATTGAGAGTGAAAAGCTGATCCAGAGCACATCAGTTACAGGTTGAAAAGGGGATGTGCCGATGAGCAGAAGTCTGACACTGGCTGGAACTGGTATGAGGATGACACTCATTTAAGAGCTGCTCCTGCTTCTTTTTTGTCTACCTTTCTGGTAAAGACAACATCAATTTTATAAGGGGGACAACAGAGGGAGAACAGGGGATGGGAATGGGGTATATGTGTGTGTGTGCTGTGATTCACAATGGAAAGAGCAGGCCCTTCAGTTATTTTACTAGATTTTAAATGCTTTAAATTTTTTTTTGTCCTTTTTATCATTTAAATACAAAGTCTGAGCTGTCCCAGTGCCCAAAGTCTTCCCTTGACTAAGGTCCAGTAGAGTCTGAATCTTCAATCAGAACCTCTGTGGTAGCACCGAGTATATCTGAGTTCATGACCAGCCCTTCAGTGCCCCCACTGCTGCCGCTTCCCACAAAGATCTTTCCATCAGCCATCAGGCTCACCCGTTCTGTCCCACTGCAATATGACTTTGACATCCCTTCAGCTTCTAGCAGTAGGCACTCTCCAGAGGTTGAGTTTCCTAAAGGCTCAGGAAGAAGAGGAAGACCCTGACCATCTGCAGGTTGTGTCAGGGACTCTGGGTTAGTGCCCAAGATATCCGTGCTGGTGATGAGGGCGCCTGCATTGGCAGCCAGAGCTTCTGCAATCAGCACCTCAGGGTGGCTTTTTGCTTTGTGTGCCACTACGCTGTCCTTCTTCTCAAATTTTTTGCCACAGATATTGCAAGAAAACTGATAGAAGGAGTCTGCATCATGCTTCTTCATGTGCCAATTAAGAGATGCCTTTTGTCGACAAGTAAATCCACAGATCTCACATCTAAGTAAAGTAAAAGAGAAAAGACTGATCACAGTAATAATGTCATAGAGGATGTATTTAAAATGGTGGTCAGGGGCGTGGTTCTGAAAGCTTTAAAAGAAGAGAGAGTCTCTCTCTCTCTCTCTCTCCCTCCCTCCTTCCCTCCCTCCCTCTCTCTCTTTCTCCTCTTCTGCCATTTCACAATGTGATACCCTGCATCACTGAAGTCACCACCAAGACCCTCAGCAGATGTGTTCCCTGGACTTTGGACTTTTCAGCTTCGGAAACTGTAAGCAATGAATTTTGTTTTCTTATAAATTAGTCAGTTCCAGGTATTTTGTTATAAGCAATAGAAACAGACTAATACACCCCATTATAGTTTGGAAACATTATATTCAGTCTGGGAGGAATAAATAGAGAAGAAAGAAGAATCTTCCTAAAAACTCCTTTCAAAACTGCAGTTCTACCACGGGATTTTGTTGTCTTACCTCAGGGACTACTTTTTGAAACTCATTGAAAAGAACAGAGCTAATTTCAGACTTCCTGTGCCTTGCCAAGGGCAGAATAGTTTTTATAAGGAAAATATATTTGCATCAGGATACTCAAGTACCCAGTCAATTTGATTAAGCACAGCAAGTTCTTTATCATCTGGGTCTAACCATGTTGAACAGTGGTACAAATTCAGTATGCAACAAGATAATATTTGGCACAAATATTAGATCCATAAGATGTGTCTCACAGTGCTAGAGCCTAGATGCAAGACAACTTTTAGATATGGTCTTGGAAAAATAACAGTAGACTTAAGTGGCAGAGCCTCCGGTTCTTGTGAAAAATACTTCTTCATATCACTATGATAAAGATTCAGATTTAAAAACACTTAAATGCAGTTGAGAAAAATACCTTTTGCTTGTGCTTGTAAATGCATCAATTTTCTCTAAGGTATTTGAAAAACTGGTAACATTGGTATCTGTGGGAAGAAAACTTTGTGGCTGAGAAAGATCAGTCATTTAAAGGCTTTCAGCTCTTTTTTGCTTTTTGAATTTTGAGCCATGAGAATATATTATAGATTCAAAAGTTATTAAGAGTATTTGTCCTTCTGAGATTCCTCCAAATATTTGGATTTTGATTGTTAGGAGCATGATTAAAATGATTTTATATTGATACAAGGAGAGATGGGGATAGACTTTCATTGAGGAATAAGTATAATGTCACATCTCACCATTGCTTATTATATGCCAGCTATTTTGCTAAGAGATTTAGGAGCTTTCTTATTTAATCCTCACCACAAAATATGGGGTAGGTGATGATATTTTTCCCTTTGTACAAATGAGGGAATTAGCACTTATTATGGATAAGTAGCTTATCTGAGATCTCATAGCTAGTAACTGATATAACCTTTTAACTCTCACCCAGACAGTCTAAATATAGGGCCTTGCAGCTAAAACCAAGCTAGTAGACATTTACCAATGTGATCCCTTATTTTCCTTAACAGCCACTGATAGACCTGAATTAATTATTTTATAATCATTCATTCCCCAAGTTAGCATTAGAAAAATTGGTCAGTGACTGTGATCCTTCTGGGATGTGTCTAAATCAGACCTGGAAGGTCTCTAAGACATGCTCCCCAGGTCAACACTTTGGGCCAGAGGATTGCCTAACTTTGAGGAAAGATATCTGTATCCCAATGTTTTGTGTTGCATGTTTTATCTAAAATTAATTATTTGATCAAAGCCACTTAACCAATGGACATTAAAGTTTCTAATAGACCATTGGTATTGGCAAGATAGATGGTATAAAACAATCATTGCTTAATCCAGTTCATCTCATTTTTGTACATTTTTCAGAAACTCACCTAAATTCAAGGCCCTGTTTTTATAAATATATGAATATATAGCCAGAGATAGCCCATAAGAACTGGAAGGGGGAGACAAGACTTCCCAGACTGTGTTGACCTGTATGATATTCTGTTCTAATTTTGGAACTGGAAATTACTCCAGCAGATCCAGCCACTACTAAAAATTATTCTGGTCTCCTGTCTCATGCACCCCAGGTGAGAAAAACCTCAGCCCTCAACCATCCTTGTGTATTCAGCCACAGACTCCAGCTGCAGACCTAGTACTAGAAGAAAATTTATAGAGCCTGTTTGTTTTATTTTATCATGAAGTCAGTTAGAGATACCAATAAGGAGACCTCTGGAATAATCCAGGCAAAATATGATAGAACCTGATAGAGGTTGATGGCGATAGGGTTGGAGAGGGAAGGAGATGAGTTGGGGGTGTCGAGGGGGTGAACTCTATTGGACATGAATAGTCATAGGATGTCAGGGAGGAAAAGAGTGGAAAAAGAGAACCAGATTTCTTAGTTGAATAACTAATTAGGTGATTTCTGCTATCCATGGAAACACTGAGGAAGAAGCTGAGGTTTTTGGATGTTGATTTTGCCTTTCATTTGATTTCCCCTGTGTTTGGTTGTTTTTTATTTTGGTGAGTTAGAAGATGTTTAGAGATGATTGATTTTATTTAAACGACAAGCACTAACTAACCGGCTTCTTGTTTGCCTTTCTTGGTTTCTATCCAAGTCTTTTTGGTTCTTAAAAGAACACAAAGAGACAGACGCCAAAGCACCCAGGAGACAGAAGTCCTGAAATCCCTATAGCCAAAAAGTTTCCAGAGACCAGATGTCACCAACTGGCAACCATCAAACTGACTCTTGCCCTACAGCATCAATATACTTTTCATATGCCTTTGAAATTAATTGCCAGGGTTTAAAAGTAGAGATATTTCATTTAAAAATGTAGATTTGGTTTCTATATTTGAGAAATCGAGTCCAGATTCCCACGTGACACTATCAGTTGGTGCTGGCCCTTCAAACAGAGCACTTGAGTTTCATTATGCCGCTGTTGCCTCCACCCCAGGTTTGGTTTTGTACCTGGCTTCCCTGGGCATTCTATTTTAAATCGACACTATCAGTTGGTGCTGGCCCTTCAAACAGAGCACTTGCGTTTCATTATGCTGCTGTTGCCTCCACCCCAGGTTTGGTTTTGTACCTGGCTTCCCTGGGCATTCTATTTTAAATTCCCTGCCTTAGACCAAAAGCCTTGACTAGCTTTGTAACCCTTTCCCCTTCTCTAAATATGATCCCCTACCCCATTCCAGGTTTGTGATTACCATCCCTAAAAACCAACCACAGTAAAGGAGAAAAATGTTTTCTTCTTAATCATAGAATGGATATTATTCTATCTCCACCTTCTGGATTCTGGATAGGCACTAAAACTTCCATCTGTGGTGGCCCCAAACCTTCTATCTACCTTTAGCCATCATTAAGACCTTAGTTAACAGTGCCCAGCCCCAAAGAAACTTGGTTTACAGAGAAAGAAGCAGAACAAGTATTGTCCAGGTGTTCTGGGCTTGGGCCTCGTGGATTTGGACCAACCCTCACTCTGGTGGGGCCTCTTATTACCTGCTATCTCCTACTGTATGCTGATTAAGATTCTTAGACACCTAAACCTAACCTGCCAGGTTTGGCATCTAAAGCTACCCACCTATTCCAAAAACTTGATTCCACACTCAATATGTGCACTTGGTACCTGTTAATTCTCAGTGCCCTCCTGTCCTATCCAAAACACCAGACATTGAGCCTGCCACTTATTTTAGTGAGTCTAACAAGAAAGATGGGGTATGGGTTGAAGCAGAATTATATGGTTGAGGGAGAAGTCCTAGTGAAAACCTCTGTTACAGTTAGCCTCTCATACTGCTGGAAATCTGCCTAATCTCTTGGGGGAGTTGGGACAGAAAACATATTCAGAACCCCTGAAATATATGATCTCCTTAAGTGACTCTACCCTCCCCCTATATCCATTCACCTATCTTGACACAAAATCCATCCCTTGTGAATTTCCCGTCACACTACTCCTGTCTGGCTGCTAGGTCCAACACCCAATTCTTTCCTGTTGGTAGCCCTGGAAAGCTGGTCACTGCCCTGACTTCTACTCACCTTCTGACTTTGAATGTGTCAGGATGCATAAGCCAATTGAAAGTCTGAGAAACCTGCATTTAGATCTGAGCAACTAATTTTGCCATAGGTGAGTCTACATGTTCATTTGTCCAACATGAATTGAGCACCCAATATGCTCCACATGACAAGAATGCAGAAATGAGAAAGACATGATGGCTGACCTAGAAGAATGGTCAAAAAGTATTAATAACTGTTGCTTTGCCTCCCATGGATTTGTCACCCCTTTCCCCTGGGTGATGAAGCCACCAAAGATTACTCAAAGCCCATCTCTTCTGAGCAGTGAGAAGCCCCAAAAAGGGGTTAATCTCCTGGAACCCTCAAGATAGAGGCATTCCTTCCATTGGGGAAATTAACTTCGAATTGGGGTTCTCTTCTCACCTTTATTCTCCAGACCAGGAAGTTAAAGGAAGAGAACATAGGTGGGGTTTTTGCTAAGTATAGTTTAACAGGTTAAACAATAGAAGCTGGTAACATTCAGTAAGACAAGCAAGGTGACGTTCCATAATGCAATTTTCAAGAAATTGATCCACCAACAAAAGCTTGATCTTAGCAAACATTCTCTTCTTACAGCAATTTCCCAGTATCTTTACATATCAATCAGTAACCTGTCTGTCCTTTGAGCCAGCAACCTTGCTGTGCTACAATTCTTTATCTTACAATAGAGACTAGCCTGGGGAAAGTTTCCTGTCCCTTGCAAGGTCAACATTTTATATGTACTTCTAAGAAGCTAGGCCAAACCGGAAATTGCAAGGCTTTGGAAAACCAGGCACTGTGAAATACATTTGCTGTATGTATACTCCACAAATTACTATGTAATTCAATGTGATAAGTGTTCTAAGAGAGGTAAGATCACAGTTGTATGGTATATTAGCAGGCAAAAATGAGGGGCATGCAACTTCTAGAATAGTGTTTCTCAAACCTTACTGTGCTTTTGAATCACTTGGGATCTTGTTAAAATGAAGAATCTGGGTCAGGAGGTCTTGAGTGGGGCTGACAATTTGCAATTCTAACAAGCTCCCAAGTGATACTGATGGACTTTGAGTCAGAAAGTCCCACAGGACCAGGAAATACTTCCAAGAAGAGATGGTACTTAACTTCATATCTTAAAAAATGAATAGGACATACCTAGTGGAAAAAGATAAAGGCAGAGAAACAGCATATTTTGAAAATCATAAATAGGTTTTCTAGTAACTTGGTAATTATCATGAAGAATGTTAGAATTGGGCTCCCTCACTGACGAAATTAATTAGTATTCGAGACATATGGAGTGATTAAAACATTTTAGAGACACTCTTCACCTTTGCCTTAACAGAATGTAAGAAACCACTGACACCTATACCCTTAGTCCTTTAGGGACAGCACATCACCTTAGTCACTAATCGGTGTCCAGCCAATAGTTTAGGAGGGCACAGAATCTAGCCTCTGAATGTTGTCAGTGCATGACTCAAGTGAACCTTTCTTATAAGGTTGCACTAGAGCTTCATCAGACTTACAGACCCATTCATGCCTGCTTCTCTAATAAATGTGTAGCCAATGTCCATACGTCTTGCAGACTGTCATCTGAAATGTGCTCTCATTACAACTTGGCCATGCAGTTATGGGGAGTAGCTAACCCTAACACTTCAAACTCTTTGATTGCTCCTGTTTCCAAGAGATGTTAGCTGAGTTCGGTTGGTTAACATCTCATCTGTAAAATGGAGGTAGAATACTTGACCTGTCTACTTTACAGAACAAGCTAAGATGGAATGTACTTTGAAAAATTAAAATGCGATGAAAGGGCTGGCTGTAATTAGAGATCCTAGAGGCTTCCTGCAGTATCCACTAAGGTAGAAGTTCCCAAATTTGCCTGGTCATAAGAGTAATCAAGGTTCTTGTTAAAAAATGCTTCCAGTCCCAGTCTTGTAGCTTCCTTCCTCCTGGTAGTAAAACATGAGACTAAATTGATACTATGTGCAAATCAACCTTTAAAAATGTGTGAGAAGCTAGTTTCAGAGTTCTAACATTCCAGTCCCAGTCTTGTAGCTTCCTTCCTCCTGGTAGTAAAACATGAGACTAAGTTGATACTATGTGCAAATCAACCTTTAAAAATGTGTGAGAAGCTAGTTTCAGAGTTCTAACACAACAAATTCCTTTTCTTATCACCTTACATTGATTGTAAATATATCACTTTACAATCAAGAAATTGCCCCTACTTGAAAATTATGTTACATACAGTGGTTTGAATTCTTATCCCCAAGATCAGTAAAAAAGAATACGTCACCTGAAGACTCACCTGGTACATATTTCATTCTAATGCTGTGCTATAGTAGATTCCTGTAAGGTGTGTTCGTGGGAAGAAGATGACCTATGAGGACTCAAAATCCAGTGCTGTTACACTTCTTATGTTTGTGTAAAGTATTCATGACTAAAACAACCTTACCAGGCCATCTATGTATCTAATCATAACTGCCACTCAAAGACTCACAGGTGGAGAGCATAGCTACACACTCAGTGGATTACTCAAGTAAATTCCTTACCTGGGAGTCACAACCAGCTTGATGGATCTTCTAGTACCTCCCTCAAAGAATCAGACTCATAAGCTTGTAAACTAGGTCAGATTCAGAGTGAATCTCTTGGAGAATTCAACTAAATAAACCTGCCAACTCAATTATAAAATAATGCTTTAGTTACAGGGTGGTAAATTTCCAGATCTTATTATCCCTAAAGTTTATACAGGCTGAAAACATCAGTTGATTTAGGATAAATCTGTGCTGAGAGAACATGAATGGGGAAATTTAGGACATTAAGGACACAGCCTTTACTTGAAGGTCAACTGAAGGAGTATAAACAGATGCCTTCAGGATGACCCATGGTGACACAGGTAGATTGGACACACTGTGTTTGAGCCAATTAGTACGTGCAGAGGATTTGTTGATATTTGTTCTCGCCATTTTTTCAATGTGGAAAACAAACATATCCCCTACTACTAATAACCAGAGCAAAAAAAAAAAACAAACACTTGTAACAAAACATGCAATCTAGAGATCAAACTGTTTTACAAGAGCTTCAAAACATTAATATTTCTTAACAAACAATAGCATGTCCTTCAAACATCTGAATGCAATATTACCCATTTTGTCCTCAGGCTGATTACAGGTTAATTTCAGCTCTAATAGACTTGATCCTCTTTCCAACTTATCTGCTTCAACAAGAAACCATGAGGGTTCATTATCAACTATAAAACATTTGAAAATTGAAGAATAAGTAATGGTAACTACCTTATTAATGAGAGAAATATATTTTTAAGTGACTGCAGTTGCCAGACTCCAAAGGGTTAGAAAGACATCAATAGATACAGAGGACGCATTCATAAAGCAGTTAAACTGCAGAGTCCTTGCATGAACAATCATGCCTATTTTGCTCCACAGTGAAAACTGGGAATCGACAGTTTTAGATGAAAGAGAGCTAGGACCTAGATCAGAATGTCTATTGTCCCTGTTTTAAGTGATAGGGACAGATGTTATACATCACAACTACTATAGACTGAATGTTTGTGTTTCCCAAAAATTCATATGTTAAAGCTTATATCCCCAATGTGACATATTTAGAGGTGGGACTTTTGGGAAGTATTTGGGTCATGAGAGTGGAGCTCCCATGAATGAGATTAGTGCTTTTATAAGAAGACACTGGAGAGATAATCTCTCTCTCTCTCTCAGCCATGTGAGGATGCAAGGAGAAAACAGCTTTCTGTTGGCAAACCAGAAAGTGAGCCCTCATCAGACACCAGATCTACCAGTGCTTTGATCTTGGATGTCCAAGCCTCCAGAACTGTGAGGAATAAACGATTATTTAAGCCACCGAGTCTATGGTCTTGTGACAGCAGCCTGAGCTCATCAATACAATTCTCCTCACAGAGCATTGTCTTGGGAATGGTTATGAGATGCTCGTAAACACTGAAAACTACACATATCAATCACACAACTAAAAGAGTTCCCAGAGAAGATTTCAAAGAAAGTTCAAAGTTCTAGTTCTCACTTTATCTCTAGCCCTAAGTGCGCCGGAGAGTTAGATATGTAACTATATGTCTCATGCCTCAGTTTCCTCACCGACTCAGTGGGAAGATTGTCAGTGTGGTGTCTTTACAGTTACCATGGAGATAGATGAGGCAATGTGCAGAGGTAGTACAATCTCTAAAAAATGTTTTTTTACCGTAACTTTTCTGCTAAACCTTATCAGCACCTGCAACTTTAACTCTCATTTTAATTCAGTCTCATATTTGTCCTCTTCTCTTGTCCTTCTTAGTAGCTGTGCCAACCTTCATGCTTGTGATATGTAGTGTTCCCTTTATTTTCACTTTGTATTGCCCCTGCACAGCCACCATCCCTTGCTTCAGTACAGTACCCACCCTTGCAGCTAGCCCATCACTGCTCACTGGTTAAGTACCAGTAGAGGAAAGAGGTAGGCTGACCAGGGAGTTCTCACACTTACCTGAGGGTTCAGAACAAAGGTGTTTCCTCGTGAGTGGCTAAACTGTGATTGCCAGAGCAAAAGGCATTGGAGCAGAATTATCTTCCAATCACTAGAGATACATTAGGAAATTTTTATTGGAGGCTTCATATGTAAAGGCATTCCCACTAAACCGTGAGGAAATCTGGAGAAATGGCCTATTTCCAAAACTGCCAGATTCATTGAGTGAGTCAGAGCAAATCTCATCTATGCTCCTCATTTCCTGATATATGTTTCATAGATTAATTAGTTATTTTCATCATAATCATAGATAAGCCCTATTTGCAAAGCGTTCACTCCATATGTGTCTGTGATTATATGGCACCAACTCCCCCCATCCTCCATCAACTCTCTTTCAGATTTATGAAAGAAATAGCTTGAAACTAAAAACCAACAAACAACAAATGCCATACTTTTAAAATTATATCTTCTTCAATTACAAAACATCATAGCACATCTCTAGGACAGTGATGTTGACAAGCAGGGAATGTCATCTCAGCCAGCTGTGCCACTCCTACCCTCCTGCCCCCTAGACAACCATTGCCCTACAATAATCAAACTCTTTAGTTTAACTAATGCCATTATGTCTCATTTAAATCCTCCTAGAAACCATAGAACAAACATTTCACTCTTCCTTAGTCTCAGGGTTTTTCAACAGCCTGCCATGAGGGAAAGGAAGCTCAGTAAGAGAAAGGGCAATGAAGTAAATTGCAAAGAATATTATGAAATGTTGCTCATTTCTGCTTTTTTTTTTTTTTTTCCTACTTTGACCCTCCTCTGACAGTGACCACTGGATTACTTCATCTTTCCATCTGTCTACACACAAAGTTGTTTGTGCACATTAATATATACAGGCTGAGTTCACAAATCCATTGGTTAATTCATACTTTGTTAACACTAAATCTCAACAGTGAAGAAAAAAAAAAAGTTTGCTGTCTTTTCCCAAAAGAAGTATGAAGAAATTATTCTTGTTATTAAAATCACAAGAAAAAATGAAACTGATCCAAGAGTCTGGAGACTATTTTCATATGTGAAAAAATATATACTTTAGCCAGGATTTGCAACATTAGTAATTCCCTTTGGAAACCAAATTTCCACCCTGTTAATAGTGTTTTTTATTATTTAGGACTGAGTCAGTTTGAATGTGATGACATTGGAATGCCAATGGGTTACAGAAGTGTGAAAAATGTGGCGTGGTCACTGACACTTAAAGGGCATTCACAGTCCTGAGGAGAGCCGTCCTAGCAAGACTTCCTGGGTGCTGGTGATGTCACAAACGGGTAGAGCATTTCCATTCCTCTAAAGGGAAGAGAGTGGAGCTCCACCTTGCCAGGAATCTGACAAGTAGGCTGAGAACAAGCTCCCTACCAAAGCAATCCTTTCAAAGTGAGTCATGTATACTCCTTAGGTACAGGTGAAGCTTAGAGGAAAGACCAAACTTTCAGCCAGCAGGAACCACGCAATCAGCTCCCGACCCCTCGTATCCAACTAATCTCCAAACATGCTTTTATTTAAATCTCTAAAGCTGAAGAACATATCTAATCATTGTCCCCAGTCTTCTCTCCTTTTATGGAATCATTAATTCCATAGATATTCACGTACCCATTATGTGAAGACACCATACTAGGCCCTGGGTAACAGAAAAGAAAAAATAAAACAAAATCTCAATAAAACAAAATCTCACACTTTTTAGTTTCACAGAAAAAACAGAGAAAAAGAACTGAGAAAATTTCTAAAATGACAAACTGACCACTGTGATAGAGACTGACAGGAGGTTTTAGTCAGGAAACTCATGTACTAACACTAATGGACATTCAAATCACTTAGGGATCTTATTTTTAAAATGCAGAAAATGTAGTAAATCAGATTTGTAAGTCTGGGGCAGGGCCTGGGATTATATACATCTTACAGGCTCCAAGGTGCTGCTGGTTGTGCACAAACCACATTTTTGAATAACTAGGCACTGGGGTTTCTCTATGTCAGTGGTTCTCAATATGTTGTCACCAGACCAGCAGCTATAGCATTACCTGGAAACCTGTTTAAAATGCAAATCCTCAGGCCTCATCCCAGTCCTATTGAATCAGAAACTGGAGCAGGGGTAGAGGTGGGAGGTGATGAGACAGGGGTACCAGCAATCTGTATTTTACCAAGTTCTCAAGGTGATTCTCATGCCTGCTGAGCCCCACCCACAGCTACTGAGCACTCAGAATGTAGCTAGTCTGAACTGAAACAGGCTGTGGGTATAAATTACATACTTGATTTCAAGGACTTGAAAAAAGGATGTAATATACCTTAATTTTTTATGCTGAATGCATGATGAAATACTATTTTGGATATATGGGGTTAAATTAATTATATTATTAAGATTAATTTCACTTGTTTTATGTCACTTATTTTAATGTGGCTAATAAAAAATTTACAATTTCACATGTAGTTAGAATGATATCTCTACTGGGCATCGTTGCACTAAACTTTGAGAACTATTGTGATGGTTCCCAACTGGGACAATTTTGCCCTTAAAGGTTATTTGGCAATATCTGAAGACATTTTTGGTTTTCACAAGTGGGGTCAGGGGTTCTGTAGGCATCTAATAAGTAAGAGCCAAGGATGCTGCTTAACATCATGAAATGAACAGGACAGTCCCCGGCAACAAAAAGTTATCCAGTCCACAGTGTCAATAGTGTTGAGTTTGAAAAATCTGCTCTATTGCAGCAATTCTGTTCATTAGAATCACCTAAGGAGAGTTAAAAAATACTAATGTTCTTTGCCTATCCCCAGACTAATTGAATTGGAATCTCTAGTACAGAGACATGGCATTGGGTGTTCATTTTGTTTTGCTTTGTTTTAAGTTCCCCACGGATTGTAATGTGCAGCCAGGTCAAGAAACTGTGATCTAGAGGGAAGGATGGAGGCCTCAGTCATTCATAAATGTTCCCCACTTCCCTTCAACCCCAGACCAGAGAATGTGCACCTCTATCAAGTTTCCAGGTGATGCTGAAGCTGCTGGTCTGGTACCCTCTGGAGCATTTTACATACCATTCAGCATGACACTACACATTTCTATTCTCCAGGTGGCCTAGGGAGCCTCACCAGACTGGGAAGTTACTTTTTGCTTAGGAGAGGACAGTCCCCTACCAAGGGTCCCCTTGACTGGAACCTGAGGATCTGTCAAAGTGACTTCTCCCTTTAGCTGAGGCAGAAGCAACTCTTTTATTTGGGACCTGGAGAGGAGGTTAAAGGGCTCAAATACTCATTTAAATCATTTCTGCCTGCACTGCAAGAAGGAAACAAAAGTTTCAGTACTGGGCCATTTTAGTGAAGCCTGTTTCATTTGACTATTTAACTCCAGAAACTACACAACTTAAAACAAGTTTAATACAATTAAAATAAGTTTGTACAGTTTTAAAATAACAGAGATTGAAATAAGTTCTCCCTAAAACTAGTCACCTGAGAAAATAGGAGTTAGAGAAAAGTGGAATATCATCAACATTTTATGGTCTCCTCATCCCCTGTAATTAACATTTGGAAAACATATATATACATAAATCTAAAATAGGTGGCCCTACGTAGCCACATGCACACAGCCTGTTGTCTCACTGAACACATAGCCTACTTATCCTGCTCTGATCATACTGGCCTAGCTGGCAACCTTGAGGCCTTTGTACAAAGCGTAATTAACATTTGGAAAACATATATATACATAAATCTAAAATAGGTGGCCCTACGTAGTCACATGCACACAGCCTGTTGTCTCACTGAACACATGGCCTACTTATCCTGCTCTGATCATACTGGCCTAGCTGGCAACCTTGAGGCCTTTGTACAAAGACCCTTTTCCCGACATCATCTCAATAGATAATTTCCTCACCTCTATTGATCTTTGCTCGAATGTCATCTTTTCTTTCCCATCTGTACCCCTCTTTCTCAACCCCCTTCTCTCTGCTCTATTACCTTTTCCATAGCAGTTATCACATCTTAACAGCACCACCTAATTTACTTATTCTTTTTATTGTTTACTGTCTGTCTCTCATGCTAAAAAAGCTCCACAAGGATAGAAATCTTTGTTTTGTTTATTGACATTTCTTAAATGCCTGGCACTTAGTAGGTATGCAATAAAAGTTTGCTGATTGAATAGGTGTTTTTTTAAAATCCAAAAATATTTCTTTCTTCTCACTAACTTATTGCATTTATTAAATAAATTATCTCCAAAATTCTTCTTGGAGTTCTTTTGAAGTATCTTTGCTGTACTCCGAGCAAATGATTAGAAAACCTATTCTATAGGCCATCACCAAGTAAACTGAGAATTCAAGCCCCTTCTGGAACTGAAATGATGTCACTGTGGCTGCGCCATGGTGAGTGAGGGAAAATGATTATAGTGAAGGTTGAAGAGGTCCACAGAGGCCAGACTATTGACCTATTCTATAGGCCATCACCAAGTAAACTGAGAATTCAAGCCCCTTCTGGAACTGAAATGATGTCACTGTGGCTGCGCCCTGGTGAGTGAGGGAAAATGATTATAGTGAAGGTTGAAGAGGTCCACAGAGGCCAGACTATTGAGGGTCTTGTGAACCAGGGTAAGGAGTCTGAGTTATGTTTTCAGGTAAGTAGGAAGCCACTGAAGGTTTTAGGCAATAGGTTAGGTGAAGACACTTAGCATTATAACATGTGGTTGGTAGGCCCACTGGATTGCTCTGAGGGTGGCATTGTCCATTTTTCTGTTCAATAACCTGGCTGTCCCAGATCTGCTAATGGTACACAGTTTACCTAGCTTGGTTGTGCTGGGTAGTGTGACACTAGCTAGAAGTGCAGAGTCAGACCATCTCCAGAGTACACAATTTCACCCCCAGCCAACAGCAACAGCATCACCTGGGAGCTTGTAAAAAATGCTGAATCCCAGGCCCTACTCAAAACCCACTAACCTGGAATCTGCATGTTTACAAGATTCCTGGGTGATTTGGATGCACATTAAAGTTGAAGAAGCAATGCCCTAAGGTATAGAATATTGATTGACTGCTTCACTTCTAGCCCTGTGAGGACCACGGTGGCAAAGGGAGGATGAGACACCCTTCCCACTGTCTTCTGTCTTCCTGTTGCCTAGGCTATATGTTGACCCACTGCCTGTGACAGTGACTTATATCCTTGGCTAATAGTATACAAGTGTCCAGAGATCAGAAAGCTTGAGAACTGCTGCAATTAGAGCAAAGTGAAATGAAGACTTAAAAAAAGCCTCCTGTGGGAAACAAGAAACTTTTCAAGTAGACTGTTGGGTAAGCAGAATGGAACATATCAACAAAAAGAAAAGATGACAGGAAGAAAAGAAGAGGTCAGCCTGCTTCTGAAACAAACACACCCATGAGGAGGAATGTTAGTGTCTAAATTAGGTTCTCAGTGTTCACTTTATTCTGGCTTTTTCTCTGTCATAAATAACTGAACTGCTAAAACCAGGCACTCTCCCCACTTAGAGCTGTGCGGTTCTCTCTGCCCTGAATGTTCTTCCATCAGATATGCATAGAACTAATGCCCACACCTCCCTCAAGTCCTTTATCAAAACTTACCACCCCAATGATGCCCACCCTGACTGCTCAGTTGAGGACTGCAACCCACCCCACTCCATCACATACATTCCCTCTCTCTTCACCCAGCTTCACTTTTTCTTTTTCCATAGCACTCACCACCTGCTAAAATACCATATAACTTATTTTTTATCTCTACTGATACTATCTCCCTAGAATGTAAGCTCCATGAGACAAGGCTTTTTGTCTGTTCTGTGATCTATCCCAACTATCTATTCCAGAGCAATGCCTGGAAAATGATATATCTACAGTAAATATTTGTCAAGTGAAGGACAATGGGTTTTGCAGATAGAGACAGTGGAGCTTAAGAGATCGAGGTTCAAGCAGAATTCGAGACTCAAGACTCAAGCAGAACCTGGATTTGAATGCTGGTTCAAACAGTTACCAGGTTCATGTTCTTTGACAAGTTATTAAACTCTCTAGACCTCAATTTTCTCATATGTAAAATGTGCCTCACAAGGTTGTGGTGAGAATAAATAAGGTAATATCTGAACAATGCATATCAGCTGATATTAGTAATTGATCATTCATGGCTGCTGTGGTCATCACATCATTATCAGCTACTTGACCTGTTATGCTCCCAGCAGCTGGTGGCCAGGACTTCCTGATTGTATTAAAGGCAGTGGGCAGCCCCAGGTTTACTTTTACTACATAAAGAGTGGCTTGATTTTCCATTGCTCAAGAAGATAATATCTTTCCAAACACAGGGATATAAATAAAACACACTTAACTCATAGCATGTCTGTGCTAGAAGCATTGGGAGAGGTCATTTAGTTGAAACTTTATTTTTGCCTTAACAGGTAAGGAAATGAAGGCCTGAGGTAAACAGGTTTTCTAAAAGTCACACAGTTTGTTACTACAAAGTAGGACCTGAAATCTAGATTTCCAGGTTTCCAGGTTGACAGTCTTTCCTCTCTATCCAGCATGGCAACTGTTACTATAAAAAGTCCCAACTCTCCACCCAGGATTAGCATAGAGAAGCAGTAGATAATTGAGATCATGTCTGGAAGGCATGAGGGTGCCTCTCTATCACTCAGTAGCCACTAATAAAACATACCTATCATCTTTATAACTCATAATTAATCGTTTGCACAAGAATAAACATTATAAAAATAAATTTTGCTTATAAACTGAAAAAACACTAAATTCCTTCTTTCACCATATAGAAGATTCTAATCAAGGAAAGATAAATCAGTCCACTCACTGCTGCAGAGTTTTTTCAGACTTAGTCTATTAATTTTGGATCTCTTAGCCTGTACCTATAAATTGCTTATTT
>NW_007731679.1:18927-22865 GCF_000696425.1 Galeopterus variegatus
AGGAAAAAGAACCAGGAAATGTAAACATTGTTCTAACAGACTAAATCTAAGTTTCAGGAGTTGAATAGGAAATGCAAGCAGTAATTTCATCATGGCTAAGCAGGAAATATATAATCACAGAAAGGCAAACACCTGTCTAGAACCAATGATAGGTAAGTAGAATGTGAGGAAAAGAATAAATGAAGGCCTGAGTCTAAGGTATATGGGAGCATCCACTGGCGAAACCAGTTATGGCGTTATCATAGATGAGCACTCTCCTGCAAAGGCGTAAAGTACATTTATTCCCACCCCATTTCTTACCCCACGGACAGCACCCAGACAAAGCCAACCCAAAAACATGCAACAGATCAGGTGGACATGGCAAAACACCCAGTAATATGGAAAAGCAAAAGGTCCTCTTGGGTCATTCTAGCCTTCTGAGAATCAAATGAATGAACTATTGTCTATTTGTTTAGCTCTGGAAAAGGGAAGAAATGGAGTGCTTGGCAATGCACTTATCTTCTCTAGCTGCAAATAAAAAATTCTGAATGGGTTTTTTAGTTTTTAGTGCCCTGAACTCCTATGTCCCAGCTCCTAAATCACGGCATTCAACTATTTCTGAAATATTCCGACAGAAATGATCAGATCAACTCACATTTATCTGCCTACAAGTTTCTGCAGTTCTTCCTAAGGTGACACATACATGACAGGTAGGAGTACAAACTCCGAAGTTGGACAGTTCGGATCAGAAGCAGTCCTGACTCCGCTGGTTGTGTGATCTAAGAGTAAATATTGCTAAACCTCAATTTGTGCATGTGTAAAAGGGGAAGATAGTAGGAAACTATGGCAGGGATCGTTGTGATGCTTTAAAAAGGCTACCACCTTGGCCATGATTGCTTACAGTATCCTTAGCAATAGTGAATGTGGCCCTGTGACCATCGTTGGCCTTCAATGAAAGAGTGCAGTCAGGGCTGAGATTTCAATATTTTATTGTCATTCTTACTGTGCTCCTTCCTAAATGCATTCACATATTGGTTTATATGTACTATTTAGCTCATCTATGCCAGATGGCACCCATTATGGTCCCATGGGACTCTCTGAATGTCTTCTTTCTCTTTTGCTAATACAGTACTCACATTTAGAAGGATTATTCCTCCATATTCTTCATGAGTTAGGCTCTGAGTAAGTCAGTTCCCATTCTAGCACTTTGTTTGACATCCAAGAAAGGCAGATTCCATGACTGAATCCTCACCTCCAACATCACCCAGTAGAGGTTTAGAAAGTGTGTGTACTCAGGGCACTTCCCTGTGCAGCCTGGTGAGGGCAAAAGGAAGCAACAAGGGGGAAAATGATTCTGATAATGGTTCCAGGAGCAGTGGAGGCTTCTAGACCCAAGGGACCCTGCTGGCCATGGTTGACTTGGTTTCCTTCTATACTGACCAGTTTCTGGACAACAGACTATTCCTGAATCCATAGAGAAGAAATTCCTACAAGGAACCTTCATGATTCTTTGGTGTGTGCTCAGAGTGCATACATTATATCCAGTGTATAATCATTAATTAGATCTTCAAATTATTATGCCAAAGATAACTATCAAAATAAAAACAAACTGAAAACTAAAGGCTTTTCAAGTGAGAACTAACTTCTGCAACCAGCCCAGCGATGATCACAGAGCCACCGCTGGTAGTGATGGGAGGCTGATGGCCTCAGCTATGCTCCTAACATCCACAACCAGCCCAGCAATGACCACCAAGCAGCCACCGGTAGCGCCTCAGGCTCCTGAGCTGAGGCAGTGGGAGACTGATGGCCTCAGCCACACCCGCCCCCCGACATCTGCAACCAGCCCAGCAATAACCACCCAGCTACCGTAGGAAGTGCCCCAGTTCCCAAGCCAGGGTAGTAGGGGGCCAAGGGCCTCAGCTATGCCTTTCTGACATCTGCACCCAGCCCAGCAATGACCACCAAGCTGCCACAGGAAGCACTCTAGACTCCCAAGCTGGGGCCAGGGGGAATGAGGGCATTAGCCACACTCCATTGACATCAGCATCCAGCCAAGCAACAACCCAGCGACAGCTGGAACTCCCCTGGTCTCCGCTGCCAGAATGAGGGGGGATCATGTGCCCCAATCCCACTCTCCTCCTTCCCCCTCTTCCCACCCTATTTCCCCTCTTCCTTCTCCTTCACCCCCCAACTGCTTCACAACAACATCTTAGAATGATGCATGGAGCTGGAAGAAGCCAAACCCAGCCACAACCAGGTAAAGAGCACAACAAAAACACCATTTTCACATGGGTAGCCTTCCATAGCCACTGCAATTGCCATGGTTGCCACAAAAGCAGCTAGTCTCTCTAGCAGCAGTCACAACCACCATGCAGATGGCATGACAGACTCTCAACTGCATTGACACAAGAAGAGGCACCAGCAGAGACCAAGAAAAAAAAAAAAGAGGTTCTCTCTGTCTACAAAGCACACTGCAGACTAATAGAAGTATCTGATTTACAATAATAGGGGAGGATGTGATCACACCTCTCTCAGTACTGGACAGATCATCTAGGCAACAAACCAACAGAGGAACAGTTAATCTATCAGATGGAGAGAACAAATCTATGGTTATTAGAGGAGGGGAGGAGAAGAGGAAAGAGGGGGAAGGGGGAAGGAGGGAAGAGAAAGGTGAGGGGAAGGAGGAGGGGAGAAATTGGATAAGGGGCATAAAGAATAAATATGATTTGCAACAATGAATATACTAACAATATACATATGTATAACACACACATGCACACACACACACACACACACAAAGGCCTGTAGATGATATTGACTAAGAAGTTATTAATGAGATAGAAATAAAACACACGTATTTCTCAGGACCAAAGTCCTTAGTATAGAAGGCCAAAGCCTGTAGTTTAGAGGACCAATGCCCTTCATTTAGGCCAAAGCCTGTAGCTTAGAAGGTCAAAGCCTCTAGTTTAGGAGGCCAAAGCCCAACCCTTTAGGAAAACACATAGGAATGCTAAGATTGAGAAAGATCAAAAACTTTTGCAGGAATAAAGCCTTTGATGTAGATAGGAGAATTGAAGCACAGCGAAAAATGATTGCTCTGGGAGCAGTTGCCCTTAGTTCAGCTAAANTGGATAAGGGGCATAAAGAATAAGTATGATTTGTAATAATAGATATACAAATAAAAAATTTAAAAAAAAATTAAAGAATTAAACACACACACACAAAACCCAATAATAAAAAGCAGAGACATCTTTTCTGACCCCCTGTGAAACTTTTCATTAGAATCTTTAATCTGTTCAGCTGGAGCCGCAACACACCATGATCTTGAAACCTTGTACCAAATTTGGATAAAGATCCCAGGCCATTATTGTAGCTTGAATTACTGGTGCTTAGAATACAATATTAGGAGCCATCAAATCCTGAGTCCTTCTAAATCAAGACTGTGTAACATTATGAAAATATGGTGAAATGGCTCAGTCATCTCTCTACCCTGAGGCATTCTCTTTAGTCCTCCCATGCAGAGGGCTGAAGAACCATTTAACAGTCTATGAATCCATCCTGTTTCTTCTACATGCCTCTACTGACTGCAACTTCCATGTTTAGCCCTAATGATGCTGGAAATTACTGTAAAGAACATTATGCCCAAAAGAAAAATGACTTGAAATAAACACTATAAAAATGTGCATATTTTAAAATCCATCTTGCTTTTAAGAATTGTCAGATTAAGAATTAAAGCACAGGCATGGCTACCTAAACATCATAAAACATTCTCAGTACCAGCAGTATATGTTTGTTATTATTAAAAGACAAATGCTCTCATGAGGCAAAGACTAATTGGAGTATGTGGGCTCCAAATGTAGACAGACATGTTTTCCTTCAGCTATCTCTCTTTGAAAAGAAAAAATATATATTCCGAACATTTATGTGCTCTTTCATTAACAGCACCGTGAATCTAATTT
>NW_007731679.1:23266-31873 GCF_000696425.1 Galeopterus variegatus
AAAAAATATATATTCCGAACATTTATGTGCTCTTTCATTAACAGCACCGTGAATCTAATTTTCTGAACTCTCTCGTTACGTGTTGGTAAGATTACCATTAACATTTTGTCTGTGGATAACCAAAGACCATGTAGAACAGAGAGCTGTTTGTGTAAGAAGACCATCTGATGTAGGAAGTAAAACGACTTTCCTGAGCAGCTGGAAAAGCTCATTAAAATAATTGGAGAGAAGACCCACCAGCAGTGCAGTGCACAAAAATCACCTGGGAATCTTGTAAAAACTACAGATTCCTGGGGCCCTACCTCCTTGAGATTCTGACTTAGAAGCCTGAGGAATAAGGCCCAGGAATTTATATTTATAACAAGCATTCCAGGAATATAATTGATATATGATTAAAGGGTTGGAAATAGGGCCTTCAGGCAAGGGCCAAAGAATGTAAGTTATTTAGATAAAAAGAAAGATGGGATTGCATTTTCTTTCAAGTATTCTACTCATGTATATAGATTATATGGATAAAGATATATTGATAATAAAGAAACAATTCTCTATTTCCACCAGCGGACAACTTTGAATCGCAAGCAACAGAAGATATTTAGAGAAGACAGATTAACCGAACGTTATGTTACTAGGCTAATTATAATAAAAGAATGGGAGTTATAGATATTTCATCTGGAAGTATTATAAGAATGAAGTATGAAGAGTTCTTTCTGAGTTTTTTAACTCTAGAAACAGGGAAAACAAGGAGACTGCCTGGAAAGCATCATCTGATTCCACTATTATTTTATTAATGGAAAAGGCATCTTTCCAAGGACTTGCGATGTTACTATAAAACTGCTCTCACATGTTGGCCACGTGACCCCAACTCTGCGTGTTCATCCTGCTCCTGGCAATCATCATTTATGCCTTCGAACAGGTAAACAAGGTACAAAAGAGTCAATGTAAAATTAGTTCTGAAGAAATTGGGTTTCTTTTACCTAGGGGAAAAAGCTGGCTTCTAAGTATACTCCCGCTGTTCTTAAACCCAGAGTGAGAGATATCCAGATCCCCTACCTCTGTTTCCAGGAAACATAAGCAGTCCATGCATATTAAAAAAAAAAAAAAATTATAATAATGACTTGAATTTAAGTAAATCCCATTTTCACATGCAATTGGTATGACTATTGTGCACAAATGAATTATAATAAATGGGGGACTGATAAAAATATATTTATTTTCCTTTGATTGCCATATAAAAATTTTTGTTTAAATTATATTAGTTTCCAATGTGTCTTATTAGTACAGAGGTTCTCAAACTTGGAAATACTGACATTCCATGCCACACAATTCTTTGTTAGGAGGGCTATCCTGTGCATTGTAGGAGTTCAACAGTGTCTTTAACCTCTACCCACTAGATTGGAGAAGCATCCCCATTTCCCATTGTGACAATCAAAAATGCCTCCAGACATTGCCCATGGGGGAAAAATCACCCCTAATTGAGAACCACTGCACTAGAGTAATAGTCCAGGGTGGTAATCTCATAACATGCTCTTAATTACTGAAAGTAGCCCAGTGTAAACTGTAATTTACCTGTTTCTTGAATGTTCTAATTTGTACCACTTCTGAGTCTCTTTCTCTATCCTGTTGCTTAGACATAGTAACATAGTAATATAGTGGAAAAGATAGACAAGTTTTTAGCAGCAGACATGAGAAAAGTACACTTGACCAGGAGAAAACTACTGCAGGTTAAAATCTACCACAGGAACCCCAGAGCAAGAAAACACTGGGATTGAGCCAAGGTGTTCCTCAGTATCCATAGCTTATCTACAATCATGTGTGGTCATAGAAAGGGAATCTGCCTCTACCTGCCCCTTATTTAGACTGATCCTATTCTGTACCCAGGTCTCAATGTACATAAAGGTATGATGTAAGCAATGCTTGTGTTTATTGTAACCTTGGTGACATGATGTCAACTAGTCATAGACTTTGGAGTCACACTGACAGTTCAGATTCTAGTTCTGCCACTGACTAGTTCAGTGATCTTTGACACATTACTTAATCTCTTTAAGTCTCAGTTCCCTCATCTATAAGGTGAGAATAATAGAATCAACCCATAGGTTATGGTGATGATTAAGTGAATTAATGTATGTAAAACACAGGCACACTGTAAGCACTCAGTGAATACTAATTTTTGTTGTTTTTCTTGTTGCTTTTGCTGTTATTGTAAGCATTAAATATTGGCGTCATCAGTAAGCACTCAGTGAATACTAATTTTTGTTGTTTTTCTTGTTGCTTTTGCTGTTATTGTAAGTATTAAATATTGGCGTCATCATCATCATCATCATCATCATCATCATCATCATCATTACAATGGATCCTAAAGTTCTTAGACCCCAATGAGTTCAGAATTTCAAACTAAGGACCACTGCTTCAGCTCATTCTCCCTTCTCTCTTTCACCTCTAACACTCTTCTAACATAACTTCAATGACTAATTTCATAGTAAAGTCTTTTAGTCTTAACCACTAACCCAATCATTCATCATCAATTGTATGAATATCTTTAAAAGAGCACCTTCCATGTCTTAACTTGAAGCTATAATCCTAATGATGGGGATTTCAGACATTGCAGCAGATTTGAGGCCAGTATTTGGAGGTGACAAGGATTTCTCAGTTGCCCTGCATTCAATTATCTTGTAAAGCCACCTAAGAGTAAGCAGCATCAGCTCTTCCAGTATCTCCAACTTCAGTTAGCACTGGGGAAGAGAGGGTGAGGACAAGCTGGAGTGGAGGATTTGGCTAGTGATAACATCTGATTATGAACTTCCAGTGTCAACCTCCCTTTCATCCTTCCACCTTTGAATACTTACCAAATAAACTACATATTTCTCACAGCCTGGAAAAGCCATGTCCCTCTTCTATACCTAGGGAAATCTTACTCATTCTTCAAAGATCAACTCAAAAGTATTTTTCTGTGAAATTTTCCCTGATAACCCCAAGTTAAAGGTGATCACTCATAGAACTTTAGAGCTGGATAAAAGCTTCTTCATATCTTTATGGTTTGACTAAATTCAGTTCTTTAGAGATACGATCAAAAAGCTTTTAGTAGGAAAAAAAGACTGACTGAATCCCTCTTTTGGCATTCTGCTTGAAATTATGAAGTATTTTCTCACCAGATTCTAAGTTGTTAGAGTAGAAGCCCTGTTTTGCTCAATACTGTCTGTTCATAGCATCTAAAATAGTGCGTGAAGCATAGTTGATACTTAATAAATATGAATGGAATGAATGAACCCTGTATATTTAACCCAGCAGGTTTAATAGATAGTACTCGCTGCTGCTTGCCGATGTCAGCCTATTTGTTCCTCTTGAGTTTCCATAAATAACTGACAACCAAGTTGATCAGGTTAGAGATTGTTTGGAATAGTTGTACAGAAATGACGTATTATTGAACTATTTTTTTTTTTATCTTTTGGTCTTCTTACTATTATTCATTCCACTACAAGAGTTTTGAAAACTGAAAGTGGAAAAATAATAAAAATCAAACATGTGAGTCGTATTATCTACACCAAGTGATTTGGTGTACATTTTCCTGTTTAATCCTCAGAGCAACTCATAGTTTCCCTGTCTACAGAAAGTCAAGGATTAGATTGCTTTGCTCATAATTACATAGCCACGTAGGGCCATGTTTCTCACCACCAAACCCATGTCTTTCTCACTGTCTGGTTGGACTCACTGTAACTAGCCAGTAGGTAATCTCTCAAACCCATCTACACTTGTAGAAATTTACGGGAAACAAGCTGAAGACAAAAAGCATAGGCAACAATAGATTGGATCTTCCTGGTGATGAGTTTTTCACTGCATTTTTTCCTCCAATCTATTCAGTCCTCCTGACAATGGCATCTTTTATCATAGTCTCCTAAGTCAATGCCATACTTCCTCTCAAACACTTGAGAGATTGCAGATCTTCATCATTCAACATCATTTAATTTGCTGAATAAAGAAACAAAAACAATGCAGGAGATTTAGATATACGTTTCTGGTTGATTTTAATTTCCTGGTCACCCTTGCAATTATGTTTTTTTCTTATTTTGCTTATGAAAACTATAATGGGTGTTTGAAATATATTTTCTGTCCTTGTGGCTCTTCTAATCTTCTTAAAAGAGAAAGCAATCACATATAAGACAATGGTGTGAAAAGATAATTTCTATACTGAACTACTTTTTAGATCACTCATATGCTTAAAAATGGTTACAATACACTTTCACACTTGTCTATGTGAGATAGAAAGAGAACACACACCTGTAATACCCTGAGTTCCTTTGCTGTCAATACCGATATTGGAGTTTAAGAAAAATTTAAATTGCAAAGAATGTTCCAGTTGTTCATTTCCAAAAACAATTGCATTTTTTTCTCAATTTTAAAGGTAATATGTACCCATTGTAAAAAAAAATAATAATAATAATAAAATATCACAGTGTGGTTTTCATTTGTATTTCCCTGATGCCGAGTGATATTGAGTGAGTACTTTTTCATGTGTCTGTCTGTTGACCATTTGTATACCTTCCTTTGAGAAATGCCTATTCAGCTCCATTGCCTGTTTTTTAATATAGTTATTTTTTTTTACTGTTAAGTTGTTTTCTTCTACATATGGATGTCCATATGTAGAATGGTTTTCCCAAAACCATTTATTTCCCAAGACCATTTATTGAAAAGGCTGTCTCAAATCAAATCAAAACCACATTGAGATATCATCTCCCCCCAACTAGACAGGCCATTATCAAAAAGATGGAGAAAAATAAATGCTGACAATGATGCAGAGAAAGGGAAACCTTCCTACACTGTTAGTAAGACTGTAAATTGGTGCAGCCATTATGGAAAATGGTATAGAGTTTCCTCAAACAACTACACATAGAACTTCCATATGATCCAGGAATTCCACTGCTGGGTATATACCCAAAAGAATGTAAATCATCATGTTGAAGGGATACCTGCACTCCCATGTTTATCACAGCTCTATTTACAATAGCCAAGAGTTGGAACCAACCTAAATGCCCATCCTCAGATGATTGGATATGGAAAATGTCATATATTTACACAATGGAATACTACTCTGCCATAAAAAAGAATAAAATGCTGCCACTTGAAGCATCATGGATGAACTTCAAGAAAATCATGTAAAGCAAAATAAGCCAGGCACGGAAAGAGAAACACCATATGTGCTCACCCATAAGTGGGAGCTAAAAAATAAATAAATTTTTTTTGAAAAGGAAAAGAAAGATAGAACAACCACAATAATATATTGAACTTTCAAAAGGAGAGAACAGAATTGAGGTTACCAGAGGTGAGAAAGGGGCAGGGGGAGGGGAGTTAAGGGAGAAATTGGTAAAGGGCCATGAAGAGCAATTACATTGTATACTGTTGAATATATTAATTATCCTGATTTGAACATCACATATCACACAGAAGTATTGATATTCAACTCTGTACAGCATAGAGATGTACAATCTACTATGTTACAATGAAAAAAAAAAAAGAAAGAAAGAAAGAAAAAAAACAACATAGGGACAATTCCCTTCATAACCTCTTCTATTCCACTTCCACCCCTGAACTATCTCCCTCCCCAGTGGCAATTGTTAATAGTTTGTGTGTTTCTGTGTGTGTATGTGTGTGTATTTCCAGGAAGAAAGAGAAAAATAGCAGATATAGAACATGATACACATCTTTTTGATTTGATAATTTTTGCCCACTGGTATATCATTAACCTTTCTTACCAGTAAATATAACTCAACCCTATGCTTTTCTGATAGCTTCATAGTGTTTCATAGACTGTTTTTACTTAATAGACTGTAATTTGCTTAATCATTCCCCTATTGACAGATACATTGACAGATATTTCCAATATTTCTCTATTATATAGTATTCCACAGAGAATATCCTCATGTTTATAATTTTGTGGTCCTTTAGGCATTATTTGGAAGAGGAATTCCTGTTCAAAGGGTATGCACATTTAAAATGTTGATAGCCTGTTTACTCTTCGAAGGGCTGTGAAAATTTATGCTCCCACCACACAATGTATAATTCTGCTCATTTCCCTACACCCTCACAAACATTGATATTATGAACTAGTTTTCCTTGAATTCCCCTGAGAGCAGGTCCTGAGACAAAAATGTGAACACAATAGTTTATTTAGAAGATAATCCCAGGGCCCAGCCCGTGGCGCACTCGGGAGAGTGTGGCGCTGGGAGCGCAGCAGCACTCCCGCCGCGGGTTCGGATCCTATATAGGGATGGCCGGTGCGCTCACTGGCTGAGCGCGGTGCAGCCGGTCTCAAAAAGGACAAAAAAAAAATCACTGTGAGGAAGTGAGACAGGAAAGGAGGAAAACCAATAAAGAGCACATTGACTAGCCAGTTACCGCTAATGGTGGGGTGGTCAACCACCCTGGTTTGCATGGGATGGAAGGGTTCCCAGGACACAGAATTTTCAATGCTAAAACTGGGAAAGTTCCAGGAAATCTGGGATAAGTTGGTCCTCCTACTGTATGAGCAACTGGGTCTCAATCATTCTGGAGACCATTAGAGAGGTCATTTGAAGCACAACTTAGAATTGTCCCAATGAAAGGCAAGAAAGTAGGGCACTCGTTCACCAGCCCTCAATGGTTGAGGGTTACTCTAAGGCATTATTTTTACTCCCCATCTGACCTGTGAAGGGACAGAGCATGTTCCTGTGCCTAGAAAATGCCCTCTGAAAGAACAACCCAGGTAGTTGTTGACATATGTAAGTGTCTATAGGCAAACGCTGGGGTCAGCCAAGGGGACGTGAATAATACATGATTATGTTTCCCCAATATGATCAGCAAAAGGATGCTGTCTCAATGTTACTTTCATTTGGATTCCCTAATAAGTAGGAAGTTTGGATCTAATTTCATGTTTGCATCCTTCTATGAGACAAGTTTTTGGGCTTCTTTGTTTTGATACTCAGTAATGAGTAATCAAATCATGTTTAATGAATGAGTGGACAGATGGGAAAAGACGGGAGAGGAAGGCTGACATTACAAATACAAACTTTGTCAGCACTTTTAAAATAATAGCACATACATTTAAATACGTACAAAGTTTATTAAAAACAGGCTGCAACTGAAATACAGTAGAAATGGAAAACTACAGCAGTTCTGAAGGTTTTTCATAGTAATGCACAGTTACGAAAAGCACTTTTACACATATTCACATTTGACCTAATTGTCCAAGGATGGCAAATCTACTTGTTTACAACCACACTTACAAATACCCCTGAATGTAGATATTTACATGTGTTTGTATGTACTTATGTGTATTTGTTTTTCTATGTATGACTAGGACAGTAATTCATTTGCATCTCTTTAAAGAAAGTGTGGATTTAGCCACCGTAAGGCTGCTGGTTTTCTCAAGATATTCGGGAGGAACTTGCTTCTCCTAGAACTTCTGGAGCAAGCATGTAAATCCTTCATAAACACTTAGAACCATTTTAATCTCTTACTTAACAAAGGAGATGGTAAAATCACACTTTCAAATAAGAACTCTAATAGACATAAAAAATAATTTACACCTGAATTTTTAATAATTTATCACACAACTCTTATTAAAAGTGATTTCTAAGGCTGCGAGAGCCCCTTATCTTCTACTTGAAAGTGTGTATATTTTCCTAAAATACATATTTGTAAGAGAACAATACAGTGCAGAAAAATCATGTGGACCCTACATCAGGGCTTTGTCAAATAGAAAGTCTGCTTGTAATCACAAAGTAATTTGTCTTTACATCACACAATATAAAACAAACTGAGGTCTATCTCCCCAACATCAGCCATATATCCACAGCTGAAGAAATGACTCTGGTAACTAGTAGTTCAACAAATTAAAATTAAATAACTCTATTATACTGTGAAAAAACAGTTTGCACTGCCTTGAGTTATTCTTACAATATTTAAATTATAGATGCCATATGTAATTGCATTCCTTCCTTTCCCTGACAGCACATGGATGTAAATCTACTTCTTTTTCAAATTTAAAATTTCTGAGCGACAGTTGAGCTTGAGCGTCACCTGTCAATCTCCCATTCTTCTCAGATATTTTTTTCCTAGTCACATGAACATTGTTCAGCTAAAGATATCCTCTTGTATAAGTCCCTTGGAATATCTGAAATATCACTTAACTTTCTAACATAACTCTCATCTTCAAATTCACCAATGATTCAATACTTAACAGTAATTTGGTATTTATAAAAATAAAATCCCCTAAGCTCAAATCCTCAAAATTTTCCTCTTTGAGAAAGTCCTTTCAATGAGATATTTAGAACTGAGCAGGAGGGCTTACACCTGCCAGGAATGAGGTGGAACAGACCTGGATGTGCACCGTCTTTCTCACAAGAGGCTTCAGGCTGAGTTGCTTCAAGACACAACTAGAAAGGACAGCTTGGATAGATACCATCAGGTGACATGCGAGTGTTCACGTATTCTCCTGTACAATAGTCTGTGGTCGCTAGTAAATGAGGCAAACACAATAGTCTGGGTAGTTTGAGCTATTCTCTGACAGCTAAAAGAAAGGTTTTGAAAAGGAACAGAAATAGCAACTTCTTTGTCTGTGCTCCTTGGTCGATTATG
>NW_007731679.1:32253-33203 GCF_000696425.1 Galeopterus variegatus
AAAGGTTTTGAAAAGGAACAGAAATAGCAACTTCTTTGTCTGTGCTCCTTGGTCGATTATGGGTGGAACATAGGAGAGAAGAAACGTCTCATTATTTTCTGCTGCCCTTTGATCTGTCCTCCTTGAACTCAAGACTCCAAGAAAGAAACAAAAAAGTTATCTTCATGTGAGTCAGACCATTAAGAAATTAAACAGTGTTTGAATAGTGTAAATGACAATATCTTGGTAAGTAAAGAACATTTCTTGGAATTGAAGCATCTCTAAATACCTACCATTTTAGAAACAAATTATAAATCACTTAGAAATATAACCTCCCCTTTTCCTCTTCAAACTCACACCTACAGACCCACAACTGAGATAATTTTGGGGTAAATACGAGGCACCCTTTTCCTTATTTTGTGTTCAGTTTATCTTCCAGTTCTGCTAACTTACGAGAATCTTTTACTTTATTTGACACATCTTAACCTTGTGAAAAAAACGCTGGCACTTTCTGAATGTCAAGTTTTCAGAGGCTCCAGAACTACCAGGTAAATCTGTATCTTGGCTTTTAGAGCACTTCTCTCTTGGATCCCGATAAGCATCATGGACTGTGATAACTGTCCTGGTAGATCTGTGTAAGGGTTTGGTCCTCTACCTTTAGAGTGGCAGCGATGGTAAAGCTAGGTTTTTTGGGAGGGTTGGCTTGTTTTGCGAGCAGTACTGTTGGCTCTTCCTCTGGTCTCGCTCAATCTTTTGCTTCCAGTTCATGCATCTCTTCCAACTGCTGCTGCAGACTCCACTCCTCATCCTGCAAAGTTTTGGAGGCTGGGAAGTCCAAAGTCCAGGGAACACACCTGGTGAAGGCCTTGGTGGTGGTGGCAGTGACGCACAGGTCTCACATGGCAGAATGGCAGAACCGAGAGGAAGTTTTTGAGCATTTAAAGACAGTTTTAGGGTAGGTTATTTTTTTT
>NW_007731679.1:34246-35508 GCF_000696425.1 Galeopterus variegatus
GTTTTCCCATGACTCCTCATTCAGCACAAGCCTGTCCACTGCTGTGGGTGTGCACTGCCTCGTGTCACTTCTGCTGTGACCCTTGCAGCCCATTTCTATTTCTTTAAAGCCTCACTCACTGCTACCTATTACATTTTGTTTTTTTTGTTTGTTTGTTTGTTTTTATTACATTTTGGATTCTAGCTCACTAGTGGGGAAGCAGGAATGCTTAATGGAGCCCTCAGGGACAACATTACTGAAACCTAACACACTCAAATCTCTTGTATAACTTAAAACTCATAATTGCTTAGCCTAAAAGCCACAATCTGGGAGACTTACTGTATCATAATAAGAATATTTGGAAGAAAACTAAATCATACATTTATACTTTAGATTCTGTTACTTTATTGATTAAGCTCTCAAACATTTCCCACCTACTTAAGAGCTGTGGTTATTCATCTTGCCTAGTATTATGTATTCCATTTCACCACATTTTTTAGCACACGTTACAGCATTTTACCAAGGTTATTCTACAATCGTGACTATAAAATGACAGTACCTTAGAATGATGATCTTTTGATCATTTTATTACTGAGCAGGAAGCAATCTATATAGTTTCTGTCTCATAAACTAATTGCTTAGACTTTTCTTGATAATCTTTCATCTCAGAATGTGTCCCCGTTTCAAAGAGTAAACCAACCCTCATTTTACAAATATAGCAACTAAGGTTCCAAGACATTAAGTGACTTGCTTGAGGTCACACAACGCTTGGCCAAGGGCAGAACTCCTCTTCCTCGGCTACTGGTCTTTTGTCTAAATCTTCATCTCCTTCTTGCTTCACTGGGGGAAAAAAAAGAACATCTCAGGCAGTCTTCTCCTCATTCACCTACCTGGCTCAGATCCTGTACTTCGGAATTTTCCTCTGCTGCCACCATGCCCCACCTTTCAATCACTCTATTTCAGAGTAGTTAAGACGAGCTTCTATGCAAGTCCCCTTCAGAGCATTGACCTCCACAGGCATGGCATGAACTCCAGGAGAACTTGCAGTCTCCTCCAGATGCTGGGTATCCACAGTGCCCTATCTTTGTAGGTACTCGCCTCTCTCTGAATGATGCATCTGTCTATGCAACCCAAATTCAAGGCCCCAAGTACATATATCATATTTATATTTTTTTGTCCCCCATATTGACTAAATGCCTATTGCAATGCATTTGGTAGATATTTCACTCATGTTTAGTGAGGATGATAATGATAGTTTCATGAGCAGAATCAATTTTTTTTAA
>NW_007731679.1:36480-37333 GCF_000696425.1 Galeopterus variegatus
AATTATACTGTGGGAAAAAATACATACAGATATAATACAAATGTACATATGTTGTACATATATAACATATGCACACATAGACATATAGCTTAATTTTCTATTCTTGACAATAAAATTAATTATATTTCTTATTGAAAAAACAGTAAGAAATAATGGCTTGCAAAGTACTGCCCGTAAAGAGACCAGACCAGATTTCACAAGTGTGCCTATATGTAATAATACAAGGGAGTTGTTTTATGTTTTTTTGTTTTTGTGCTTGTGTTTGTATTTGTTAGAGCCACTGAGTTATAGACCTGAAGAAATTATTTGCATTTAGAGAGCTGACAATTTTAATAGATCCCTGATATAAAATACCTTTATTCATATACTTCCAGAGATGGCAAAGACACTGAACCCAAAGTCAAATTCTGTAACTTTTGGGCAATTGATGAAACCCAAAGGTGACTTCTTGTTCTATGGTTGAGGGTCAGGGAAGTGATAGATACAGGAGAACATTTCTGTGGGTCAGTGAACAATCGGGCCAGAAAGGCGAGTCACATTTATAATCTTGCCAGTGCTTTGACAAGATGTTAGAACCTTGAAATTTAGCCTAAATCTCTCTTTTAAGGTATATGTGGAGATCTTTTGAGTGAATGATGAATAAAGGGTTAAGAAAATAGGACTGGATGGGGAATAAGTTTAAAGAAAATGAAGACAGAGGAAGGAGGTTTTTTTGATTTTTAGGTATTTAAAGGTAAGCAATGGTTTTCCATTTCTATCATACTAAGACAGGCATGAATTGAATTAGGGACATTGAGAATTGTGTAGGCAAAAGAGAACCCATTTTAGGAGAAGAGAATATATTGTTGAGTTG
>NW_007731679.1:38012-41921 GCF_000696425.1 Galeopterus variegatus
CCAAAGTGAAAATCTTAGCTTGGATTTGTGACCCAAGTCTTCTGTTGCCCAGAGGGAAGGTTGATAGTAGGAGATCTGATGTGTCTGAGGCCCGGGAGTGGGTGGCACCCGGGAGAAATGCTCCTGGCTGTATGTTGGGGGTAACTCACTCATTTCTGGGCTTAGAACTACCAGTCTGAACACAGCCAACAAAAATGAATGAACTATGCTCAACTACGAAACATGTAATATCATGCAAACATAAAAACACAGGACACTCACACTGTTACCCATCCCATCTATTCAGAAACAAAGAGCTAGAAACAATGAGGTTGAGAACTGTTACCAAAATCATTGGTCTATAAGGCTCTGTGGTGCCAAAGAGAAAGCAAAATGGAGAAGTTCCCATTCGTGAAGACTGGGAAACACATGTACACACAGGTATAAATGAGGCAGTGCAAAGTGAGGAAACCAAGTTTTCCCACCTGGATAGAATGGGTAGGGTTTGGCACAATTGCATGTTAAAAGAAGTATTCAGTATTTCTTATATAAGGTGTTCTTAGAAAAAGAAATTTTCTGGGACAAAATCCACCCTTTCTTTGCAAGGGTGGAGATCACCCCACTGTCCTGAGATCAACATGAGACACTGCATTGATAATATGTTTGTATTTTGCTTCAAATTTGTTTTTGAAGTTGATAGAGTATAAAGCATAATTTATTATTTTTTAATAATATGGAACTGTGAAAGTTAGGCATGGCACAATGGCAAGGTCAAGTATTTAACTCTGTCTTCATATCTGAACTGGAAAAAGACTGATAACCATTTTGGCCATTTAAGTGGAATTTCTAAACCATGCTGTCCCTCCCCAGAACTGGACTTCAAGTTCTAAAGGCCAAAATGCTGTGACTGATCTTAGACCCCAAAAAGGACCCAGTAGGCTGGACTTAAGCAGGTTAGACTATATCTACATTCTTAGGTCAGGTTTATCATAAGGTATTTTATAATGAGCTATCACATGTGGCTACTCATCTCATCAGGGACAAGCATTTCCACAAGCAAAAAAATAAAAAGGGTTTGTTTTATTTTTTTCATCTTTCTGAGCAGCTCTGAGTTAAGACCCAGTTCAGATTACCTACCTGTGATTCCAGGAGATACAGTCCTCACAATATACAGTGATCCTAAATACTTTAGCAGTGACTTAGTGAAAAGAACCCACCAATTGCAGGGAAGTACACTGGGAGAGGGTCAACCTTTAAACCTTATGCTTTGAGTCTTCAAGAGTCACTGATTAGACTGCAAACACCCTTGCTAGAGCTATCATCTCAGGACTTAGCAGGACTTCCTTGTCCACCAGCAGACAGCAAAGCACTGATTGACTGGGGCCCAAATTTAGTACCAAGGTGATAGGATGGGATGATGGACAGTAAATACCACGAGAAGCCAAAAGAGAAGCAAGAGCAATAATGCCTCTTCACTTGGAATTTCAAGAGAAGTAAGGGGAGTAATGCTTTTTTAGAGGATGGAGATGACTCCTGAAGAGCCATGAGAAGTTTGGATAAAACTTCCTAGTGATGGTAACATGCTTCTGATTAGTCCCCAAACCACCTAAATCCCAGGGAAGAAATTATAGCTCTCCAGAGTTCTCTCCCCATATTTAAAGAACTTTGTTCTTCTTTGAGGCAACTTGTGGCCACTGTCCCACTGGAAAACTTCTCAGATTGTTTAGTGTGCTATTATGTCAAACTCAGAAATGCTGCATCTGCTAAAATAAGTCAGAGATGGCTGGCCAGATTAGGAAAAAAAATATTGTAGGCGAGCAACCAGAGATAAATTTGGCAAGAAAGGATGTCAGGGGGATTTCCGAAGTCTCCTAACTGAAGGACAGTGGCAGGGGCTACGAATAATTTAGCAGTGAGTTAGTGAAGAGAACCCACCCATTGCAGGAACAATAATGTTTTTGAAGGAAAAGGAAGCTTAAGGACTATGAAAAACAAATGTCGAGAAGGTACCCTACAACTATCAATTCTGCCATGAAGGGAAAAAGTGCTTCATAGGAAACCACTTCACAACACACACCAAGCTCTCCTCTCAGCAAAGCCTTACCACAGATGTTTTTCAGATCTCCGAAGAAGAGATACTACTAATGGTTTAGCTCTCCACTTTATTATAAATAATTTTTCAAAGGTTTTCACTATCTCTGTTTATAGTATCTGATAATTATGGAACAGAGTTCATTTTTAGCCAATGAAAGGACTCTTCACAAAGTTGTGAATTTGAGCCCAAACAAGCTGTGAAAAGTACAGACTCAACTGTATGTTCAAAGTTCTCCATACAAACGTGTAAGACCAACAACAAAGACAGGAAGGAAACACCAGTTTTCCAGTACTGGCCTCAATTTTGAGTAACTGTATCATGAAGATTCCCCTCTCTGAAGCATCTCTGCACCAGAGAGAAAAGAAAAAGAAAAAAAAAAGTATATGACCCTAATTTTATCTCCAAAACAGACTCTTTCCTTTCTTTGTGTGAAAACTTCAAGGGCTTCTGATTGCCCACAGAAAATTTACAACCACACCTCACAACCCTATGCGACTTTTTAGAGAACAGGAAATGCTGGGGTCTATCTCCAACGGTGACAATATGATCAGACCTCTGAATGTGAGTCACAGCAACTTCAGTTTTGCTAACAGCTCTGACCACCAGAGGAAACCAGCAAAGAGGCTATCAGCCATCAGCAGTAGAAGAAGGAAACAAACACCGCACATGGCACAGACAGAAAGCAACTGTTCTCACAGGCTGTGGTCTAGAGCTGAGAGAAAAGGAAATACAGTTACCAAACAGGACCCTGGGCAGCAAAAAGTTCTGGTATTCTCTTTGAGCTGGTGAATCCTCATATGGCTATAACCTTGTTAATCTCACTGGTCATCAAAACATAGCAGAAGGATTGTCCTAGTTGAAGAAATATAATAACAGTGTTAGGAATGCCTTCTATATTTATAAAATTTTGATGTATGAGTATTTAAATAATATTTATAACCAGCATGTTTATCATTTATGTTCTTATTATGTGTTATGAGCAACTGAATTTTTTCCCAAAAAATCTGTAACACAAGCCAAGAAAATCCTTCAAATATTATTTCTACTGGAGGAAATACTGAGATCATCCACCCCCTTACACAGTCCACGCAGAAAGCATGCTTTTGGAGGGTTACATCCCTCTGGTTTCTAATCTTCAGGTCANTACAGTCCACGCAGAAAGCATGCTTTTGGAGGGTTACATCCCTCTGGTTTCTAATCTTCAGGTCAGTGGATTAGCCTTAACAGAGGCATCTTTAGCAAACTAAACCTTATTTATTTTACATAACAAAAAAGAACAGCATCCTAGCAATACGCCCACAAATGGAAGATGGCAGAGAGGAGAAAAACCAGGCCCTGAGCTGACATTATCTTGGCTTGTGTATTCTTGAGCTTCCTATTTCTATCCAGTGAGGAACAGCACTGATTTTTCTTACCAATTAATGAAAAAAAGAAACAAATTCCAAATTATATTATGTAAGACATCATTAAGTATATGGAAATGTAGTTGAGAACTTCCCTCCCAGACAGCTGGGGTTCAGAGCGAGCCTGCAGACCTCCTAGCTCCTCTGCTAAGTATTTTAAAAGGCTGGGTAGACTGTTTGGTAGATGAATAACTTTCTGAAAAAGGTACCCGGTGTACTTTGGTCATTCCCTCATAACTCTGCCTGGTCTGAGCTGGTCCTCTCCTTGCTTAGATGCCTGACAGTTCCAGAGTTCAGGGATGAGGACATAAAAGACAGTTCAAGAAAGATAATGTGTTAGGAGAACTAGAGGGAGGTTGTTCTACTTAGCCGGATTAATGAAGTTAAAAATCCAAGTAGGAGCACTCTATAGCAGATTAAAGATCACCAGGA
>NW_007731679.1:41931-45310 GCF_000696425.1 Galeopterus variegatus
GTACTTTGGTCATTCCCTCATAACTCTGCCTGGTCTGAGCTGGTCCTCTCCTTGCTTAGATGCCTGACAGTTCCAGAGTTCAGGGATGAGGACATAAAAGACAGTTCAAGAAAGATAATGTGTTAGGAGAACTAGAGGGAGGTTGTTCTACTTAGCCGGATTAATGAAGTTAAAAATCCAAGTAGGAGCACTCTATAGCAGATTAAAGATCACCAGGAACTCTTGGACACTCACCTGACAGTTCCAGAGTTCAGGGATGAGGACATAAAAGACAGTTCAAGAAAGATAATGTGTTAGGAGAACTAGAGGGAGGTTGTTCTACTTAGTTGGATTAATGAAGTTAAAAATCCAAGTAGGAGCACTCTATAGCAGATTAAAGATCACCAGGAACTCTTGGACACTCTTCCTTTTGAGAAATGGGGACTATTTCTCTTCCTTTTAAGTATGGGCTGGCTGATAACTGTTTTGATGAATAGAGTATGAAAGAAATAACACTCTGCCAGCTCTGGGCCTTAACTCTAAGAGAACTAGCAGTATCCACCTTAGTCTTTGGAAGCTCTGAGCAGCCATTTTACAGCCCTGATTTATGCAATTTCCCTGCAACTACAAAGAAAGGGAGAGGAGCCCAGCAAGTCCCATCTCTTAGCCATCACCACAAGGCAACAGGCATGTGACTCACCATAGCATAGCAGTATCCACCTTAGTCTTTGGAAGCTCTGAGCAGCCATTTTACAGCCCTGATTTATGCAGTTTCCCTGCAACTACAAAGAGAGGGAGAGGAGCCCAGCAAGTCCCATCTCTTAGCCATCACCACAAGGCAACAGGCATGTGACTCACCATAGCATGCTGAATGGCAGCTGAGCACCACTAAGTAACTCCAATGAATGCCATGTGGAGCAGAAGAATCACCCAGCTAAGCCTTGCCTGAATTCCTAACCAACAAAAGTGTATCATATCATAAAATAGTTGCTATTTTAAATCACCAAGTTTAAGGGTAGTTTGCATGCAGTAATGTATATCTAGTACCCAGCTTCTGAGAAGAGTACATAATTTTAAAAACAAAGTCCCGAATTATAGAAAACTCGATATATTCCAAATTTCACTAACTAGTTAAAAAGTAGATTATAATCTAAGTATGTATGCTCCATGATATGCATACAGGGAAGAGAAAAGCTAAGAAGAAAAGATTTGAATTTCTTGCCTGTTGGCAAGACTTCTCAAAACAGATGTTCTGGATGTTATGTAATAGATAGTCTTCTAAAAGTTGTATGAAAACTAGATCATTGTAACTCTGCAACAAATACTTATTAAGTAACTAGTATATGTCAGTCATTGTGTTAACCACTAAGATAATAATAATGATAAAAATATCATTTTTGTCCTGGAAAATCTTGCTCTTTCATGGGCCATTGGCTAGTTAATATGTAAATTTAAAAATCGGTTTAATCAGAGGTTGGCAAACTTATTCTGTAAAGGGCCAGACAGTAAATGCTTTCAGCTTAGCAGACCAAGTCTGCCATTATAGTGCAAAAGCAGCCTTAGACATACATAAAAAAAAATAGGAATTCAGTTCCATAAAACTTTATTTATGGACACTGAAATTTGAATTTTATATAACTTGTATGTGTCTTGAAATGTTCTTCTTCTATTTATTGTTTTCAACCATTTGAAAAGGTAAAATTCTCCCTTGACCGACAGGCTGTACAACAGGCAGTGGGCTGGATTTGACCCTCAGACATAATTTGCCAACCTCTTTTTGTAAAATTTTGATCAGATGGGCCTAAAGTAGGTGGAACCTGGAAAAAGAATAAAAGGTTAGCCCTATCAGATTAATTTAGAGCTTTAGATTCTTGCCATGGATACAAATAACAATTTTCCTTCTATTTCTGGTTTCTTCTGTGCATAGGGACATGAACCACAGTCTGTGAGAGCAGGCTTAGATGTTTTATCAGGGAGGAACTCTGGGAAGCTTCAGGCCCCAGATGAGGGGAGGGGTTAAAGAAGAAGAGAAACCACAGAGACAGAGTGGGAGGGCACTTCCGCAAAAGCAGCCTGATGTTGTGTAAGCATTAAGCAAGAAGCACTCAAGTAGGAAAAGTGGGACGGGATGGGGAGAGGACAAAGTGCCAATATTTAAGAAAAATTCACTCCTTTTGTAAACTGCCAGTTCTTTTGGGAGTAAGCTCCTCATGGAACGCAGTTAAGAAACCTAAAGCCAGGCAAACTGGAAGCACCAGAGGTAGATAAAGAAAAAAGGTCAGATGTCCTTGCTGCCGAAAGGTCATTTCTTGTCTATTTTCATCAGGGTGCCACCTGCCTTTTTTTTACTTTTTGCCATTCTACTTTAGGCTGAGAAAAGTTAATTTCAACAAGAGACTTGCTAAAGGCTTGACACTTGCATATTGAAGTTTTGTATTTGCTTTATTTTTATATAAACAGCCTTCAAAAACTGCTGTAAAAATTGAAAATCTATGCAGTAGATCCCTTCCACCCCTACCACCATCATTCCCCAGGTGTGACTGCATAAAAGAGAGAAACTCTACTGGAGAAAAAGAGAGTCAAGAACACACACATTTCTACACTTTGTGAGGACATTGTGTCTCCTGGTGAACATCCTTCCTGCATCCTTCTGGTGCTTTCAGTGGCATGAAGGTATGATCTCTTTCCCCGGGGTAGCAGCCATGACCTACATTTTCACATTCTGATGCTCTTTGTGGCTTCCTCTTCCCTTCAGAGGGCCCGTGATACCTTTGTTCAAAGTACTCATTCCAATAGCTGATGACTTCGTGTCAGACAAGTCCACAGCTGTTTCGATCATTCTGACCATGAAGACACCCAAACGACAGGAATTAGGTAAGCACATAACCAACCTAAAATAGGTCTAGTCTACTTTGGGGAAAAAAATACAAAGTCCTTTATAGGTATACAGGCAGCATTGTGCATGATTTATATAATATCAACCAGATGGCTTATGACTTGTGTGTTCCTTTTCACTCAGAAGGTCACATGATTCTGCTCTTGGGTCTCAATCGACTACTTCCACTTTGCTTAACTTAAAAAAAAAAAAAGCCTCCAACAGTCAATAGTATTTTTAAAGCAGATTCTGTAACACCTCTGCCACCCCCCAACCATGCTGTTCTTGCTGATTGCTTTAGCTCTTATTGAAAGAATAAAAGTTTTAAAATATCATTGTGAATGAAGTTTTGCTCTTATTACTAGTGTTTTCTGTTAGAACAAGCCCAGGTTTGACATTATAAACACATAACCTGTTTAGATAAGAGCAGTGCTTATGTAAACATAGCTTTCCAAAACACATCAACAGTACAAATTTGAAAGCTAGAAGGAAGGAAAGAGGGAGGGAGGGAGGGAGGGAGGGAGG
>NW_007731679.1:46130-48269 GCF_000696425.1 Galeopterus variegatus
AGGAAGGAAGGAAGGAAGGAAGGAAGGAAGGAAGGAAGGAAGGAAGGAAGAAATGGAGGGAGAGAGATTCAATTTCAAACAAAGACTTTTTAGGCTTATATTTCCACCTCTTTTAACTGGGATCCCCACCCATCCTTCTATTTCTGACCTGGTGAGCATCTTGGTGTTTCCCCTACTGACTGGAAAACCTTTAGTGCCTTCTTTCTCTACAAACACTAGAGACAATTCAATTAAGTCAGTGCATGGAGGTGAGAAGTCCTCATTCAACAAGGATCCTTCAGGCTTTCCAGGTGTGGCACAACTCTCCCCTCCCCCTCTGCCAACCAGCTCCCAGTCCTTTTATCATTACTGCCTCTGTAACTGCCAAGAGCTCCTGGCTGGCCAAGCGGAAGGAAGCTTTCCTTCCAAGTCAAACATTCAGTCACAGATGACTGAGCCCTACATCCTGGAACATTCCCCTCTCCCCAGTGGAAGGCAGAATAAAGACCCCTAAAAAACATCAATATCCACGTCCTACTCCCTGGAACCTATGAATATGTTAGATTACATAGCAAAAGGGAACTAAGGTTGTAGATGGAATTAAGATTACAACTAAACTGACCTTAAAATAAGGAGATCCTCATCCATTATATGAGTGGGCCCCACATAATCACAAGTGTTCTTAAAAGTGGAAGAGGAAGACAAAAAAGGACATCAGATCATTGTGATGTGAAAAGAACTCAACCTGCCATTTCTGACTTTGAAGTTGGAGAAAGGGGGCCATGAGCCAAGAGATGTGTAAAAGTTGAAAAAAGCAAGGGAGAGGATTCCCCCATAGCCTTCACAAAGGAACACAGCTGTTCTGACACTTTGGCATTAGCTCAGTGAGACCAGCATTAGACTTCTGACCGACAGAACTGTAAGATTATAAATTTATGTTGTTTCAAGCCACTGAGTTTGTGGTACTTGCTATAGCAGCAATTAAAAACACATGCAGAAATCACTGACACAAGCCAAGTCCATACCATGTGATTAGCCATTCCCCATTCGTCCTAGCTTCTCAGACTGAGGCCCAGGCATGCAGCTCATTCTACCTGGACATGGGGTTCCAGTCTTCTCATTGTACCCTCCCTGGAGGTTGATGCCAGGCAGCATCTGTACTGCCCAATGTCTTTAGACTTAACATTTATTTCTCAAGTTCACTTCACAATTCTTGCTACAGAACCTAAGGATTTTTATGCAAATTATTGCATTGACTGGCCTGCAGAATATCCCAGGTATTTTGTAAGTATAGGAATCAGCCCAACTCTTCATTCATCACTGGATAAACACTTATTGTTGAGCCAAATGATGTCTAAGTTTCCTGTAGACTCAAAGACTCTGAAAGAAGTCAAACACGCATACAAGTGAAAAGATTATAGTTGCTACTTCTGAGCTAATAGTCAAGTAAATAACTATTTAAGTAAATGCCTTTGCCATTACTTTCATTTTTCTCTCATGTTTGTCTTCTCTAGAAATCTAAAGAATTATAGATCAGTAAGCTCTAAGTGGCTTAAAGTCTATGGCTTTGCCTTCATAGGAACTTTTCCTAATATGAAAAGCTCTTTGTTTAGCTGAAACATAAATGAGTTTTCCAGAAAACCAGCCCTTCACTGGTGGTATCATGCAGGGGTGAAGGCGCAGACCCCAAGTCAGACTGCTCAGATTCAGAACAATCCTATCTTTGTTTCTAACGAGCTATAGAAGAGGGAAATTTACTTAACTTCTTTTGTCTCTATTTCCCCATGTGTAAAATGGGCAAAATAACTACACCTACATTATAAGGTAGCTGTAAGGTTAAATGAGTTAATACATATAAGCAACTTAGAGCAGTACCTGGCATAGAACAGGTGCCATTGATCCACTGATCACTGTCATACTTTGTCACACCTTTGGTTCTCCGGTCATCATGGCTTTGGATATCCTGATAAGATACAGTCTTGCCAAAGGCAACACATGGCTTACCAAAAGGAAGTAAGATGATTTACTTTTTCCCAATGGCAATTCAAATGCAAAATCCATAGGGGTTGCACCATTTTGCATTCCCACCAACAATGTATGAGCAACCCCTATGGAAAATGGTTTGGAGGTTCCTCAAACAGCTGAAGATAGATCTACCAT